>NC_088296.1:27003379-27075363 GCF_032854445.1 Liolophura sinensis | reverse complement strand
GCAGTTATGGTGTTACAAATCCTGGAAGTTTAGTCTGTATTGTGAAGCTCAGAGGTGTGGTAAGGACAGTAGGCTTGGCAGGAAGGGAGCAGTTATAGAGTGTTATATCCAGTCAGGTTGACCACATTTTGAAATCCAGAGCTGTTTTAAAGACAACAGAAATTGAACACCCAGCAGTTATGGTGTTACAAATCCTGGAAGTTTGGTCTGTATTGTGAAGCTCAGAGGTGTGGTAAGGACAGTAGGCATGGCAGGAAGGGAGCAGTTATGTATATCCAATCAGGTTGACCACATTTTGAATCCAGAGCTGTTTTAAAGACAACAGAAATTGAACACCCAGCAGTTATTGTGTTACAAATGCTGGAAGTTTAGTCTGTATTGTGAAGCTCAGAGGTGTGGTGGGGACAGTAGGCATGGCAGGAAGGAGCAGTTATAGAGTGTTATATCCAGTCAGGTTGACCACATTTTGAAATCCAGAGCTGTTTAAAGACAACAGAAATTGAACACCCAGCAGTTATGGTGTTACAAATCCTGGAAGTTTAGTCTGTATTGTGAAGCTCAGAGGTGTGGTGGGGACAGTAGGCATGGCAGGAAGGGAGCAGTTATAGAGTGTTATATCCAGTCAGGTTGACCACATTTTGAAATCCAGAGCTGTTTTAAAGACAACAGAAATTGAACACCCAGCAGTTATGGTGTTACAAATCCTGGAAGTTTAGCCTGTATTGTGAAGCTCAGAGGTGTGGTGGGGACAGTAGGCATGGCAGGAAAGGGAGCAGTTATAGAGTGTTATATCCAGTCAGGTTGACCACATTTTGAAATCCAGAGTTGTTTTAAAGACAACAGAAACTGAACACCCAGCAGTTATGGTGTTACAAATCCTGGAAGTTTAGTCTGTATTGTGAAGCTCAGAGGTGTGGTAAGGACAGTAAGCATGGCAGGAAGGGAGCAGTTATGTATATCCCAATCAGGTTGACCACATTTTGAAATCCAAATATGCCAGAGCTGTTTTAAGTAAGTTCTTTGTGTTTAACTGTATACATACATGGGAGTGGAAAAATGACTTTAGAGCTCGAAAAGGTCGAAGATTTACAGCATGAATCAGACAAGATGGAGGTAGAAACTTGCTGAATGGGATGGCTTATGGTATTACGGTGTGTACTGTGCCTTTTTAAAACGAATAAACTACCAGCACTTAACCCAGCAGAGTCAGTAACATTGAACATAGAGTTCAAACTATTATTTATACCTGCACTTCCTTAATTATGTTTAATTAACTGTCACTGATAATCAGGAGCGCAGAGTCAGTTCGCATTTTCTCTCTCAGTTGTTAGTGAATTAAATGATATCATTGAAAGTGATGATTTCAGTTTGTTTGTTTTGCAGGAAACTTATTTTATGACATTTAAATGCATATATTGATGTCTGTTTGCAGTAGATAGATACAGAAATAGAGGCCATTTTCAGTAGCTGTTCCCTGTAATAACTGGTTGCCATTTAACTAGGTGTAGATTTTGGGTTAGCACTTGCTCCTGGCCTATCTGATCACCCATCTTTGCTTAAAGGGGTCAAACAGTACAGTAAATGACAATTAAAATTGTTAGTTGAGTACACAGGCACTTGAATGAGCTGAATTCGTTTGTGAAGATATACAGACATCAGTTATAGTTCCTGTTTTATCTTCCAGGCACCGATGTACTACAGAAAGGCAAATGCGGCAATGTTAATATATGATATCACATCATTAGACACCTTCTATGATATCAAGGACTGGGTTAGTGGTAAGTTTGACTGTAATGTTGGATATCACATCATCAGACGCCTATGATATCAAGCTGGGTTAGTGGTAAGTTTAACTGTAATGTCTGATATCATGTCATCACTTTCCGTCTTAAACTTAGCAGAAAGTTGGGCTGTAATGTTTGATATCACATCACCACAGCTTCTGTGATATCAAGGACTGAGTTAGTCATAAGTTTGGCTGTAGTATTTGATATCACATCATCAGACACCTTTTACAATGTGTATGATATTGAAAGTTTTGGTGGTAAGTTTGATTGTATTTCATGATATTTTATGATTAAGTTCTTTCTGTGATATCAAGGGCTGGGCCTCTGTATACATGTTATAAGCCTAAGTGAAGTTTGAGTGAAACATTATTAAATGCAGTATCAACCTGAAGGAAACAAGGCAGTGTAACACTAACAGGTACCCTCATCACATAGTATCTGTACTATCTCTGTAGTTAAGTTAAGATAACAAGATATCACCTTGTCAGGATATCATCTTGTTATTCATCAAAAAGGAATGTATACTACACATGATGAGAAACCATATATTATGAAGGCTTACGGCATAGAGAATAAAAGAAGAGAAGCGATGACAGTGTGATAGACATACAGCATAGAGAGTAAATCCAGAACAGCAATGACAGTGTGACAGACATACAGCATAGAGAGTAAATCCAGAACAGCAATGACAATGTGACAGACATACAGTATAGAGAGTAAAACAAGAGCAGCGACAACAGTGTGATAGATGTACAGCATGGAGAGTAAATCCAGAACAGCAATGACAGTGTGACAGACGTACAGTATAGAGAGTAAATCCAGAAAAACAATGACAACAGTGTGATAGACGTACAGCATAGAGAGTAAATCCAGAACAGCAATGACAGTGTGACAGACGTACAGTATAGAGAGTAAAACAAGAGCAGTGACAACAGTGTGATAGACGTACAGCATAGAGAGTAAAACGAGCAGCGACGACAGTGTGACAGACGTACAGTGCAGAGAGTAAAACGAGCAGCAACAACAGTGTGACAGGCATACAGTATAGAGAGTAAAACAAGAGCAGCAACAACAGTGTGATGGTTGGCAAATGGTCATGTGTAAACAGTGAAACACGGCCTATTGTCAAAAAATTTAAGAGACTTATAGTATAGAGAGAAAAACCAGAGCAGCGATGACAGTGTGATAGTTGGAAAATGGTCATGTGTAACCAGTGAAAAGTGGCCTTTTGTCATAAAAATAAAAGACTTATGGCATAGAGAGTAAAACCAGAGCAGCCGATGACAGCGCGATAATTTGTTAAAAGGCCACTCGTATAAACTGTATTTCATTACCACTATCAGATCAGTAGCATCGAAGTCCTAATACTTGCATTGTTATTTTTTCTATAATCTTTTTTTGGGGTATATTTTCAGAATTAAAGAAAAATGTTGATACTCCCATAGTTATGTGTCTCCTTGGCAACAAATGTGACTTGGAAAATGAGAGACAAGTTAAGAAAGAGGATGCTCAGGAATATGCTGCCTCAATTGACTCACTGTTCTTTGAAACATCTGCCTTGACAAATATTGGTAAGTACATGTACATAGAACTTCACACAGGAGTATGCTGCCTCAGTTGACTCCCTGTTCTTTGAAACATCTGCATTGACAAATATTGGTAAGTACATGTACATAGAACTTCACACAGGAATATGCTGCCTCAACTGACTCCCTGTTCTTTGAAACATCTGCCTTAACAAATATTGGTAAGTCCATGTACATAGAACCTCACACAGGAGTATGCTGCCTCAATTGACTCCCTATTCTTTGAAACATCTGCCTTAACAAATATTGGTGAGTCCATGTACATAGAACCTCACACAGGTGTATGCTGCCTCCGTTGACTCACTGTTCTTTGAAACATCTGCCTTGACAAATATTGGTAAGTACATGTACATAGAACCTCACACAGGAGTATGCTGCCTCAGTTGACTCACTGTTCTTTGAAACATCTGCCTTGACAAATATTGGTAAGTACATGTACATAGAACCTCACACAGGAGTATGCTGCCTCAGTTGACTCACTGTTCTTTGAAACATCTGCCTTGACAAATATTGGTAAGTCCATGTACATAGAACTTCACACAGGAGTATGCCGCCTCAGTTGACTCACTGTTCTTTGAAACATCTGCCTTGACAAATATTGGTAAGTCTATGTACATAGAACTTCACACAGGAGTATGCTGCCTCAATTGACTCACTGTTCTTTGAAACATCTGCCTTGACAAATATTGGTAAGTCCATGTACATAGAACTTCGCGCAGGAGTATGCTGCCTCCGTTGACTCACTGTTCTTTGAAACATCTGCCTTGACAAATATTGGTAAGTCCATGTACATAGAACTTCACACAGGAGTAGGCTGCCTCAATTGACTCACTGTTCTTTGAAACATCTGCCTTAACAAATATTGGTAAGTACATGTACATAGAACTTCACACAGGAGTATGCTGCCTCAGTTGACTCACTGTTCTTTGAAACATCTGCCTTGACAAATATTGGTAAGTACATATACATAGAACTTCACACAGGTGTATGCTGCCTCAGTTGACTCTCTGTTCTTTGAAACATCTGCCTTAACAAATATTGGTAAGTCCATGTACATAGAACTTCACGCAGGAGCATGCTGCCTCCGTTGACTCTCTATTCTTTGAAACATCTGCCTTAACAAATATTGGTAAGTCCATGTACATAGAACTTCACGCAGGAGCATGCTGCCTCAATTGACTCTCTGTTCTTTGAAACATCTATCTTAACAAATATTGGTAAGTCCATGTACATAAAACTTCACACAGGAGTATGCTGCCTCCGTTGACTCTCTGTTCTTTGAAACATCTGCCTTGACAAATATTGGTAAGTACATGTACATAGAACCTCACACAAAAGCATGCTGCCTCCGTTGACTCTCTGTTCTTTGAAACATCTGCCTTGACAGATATTGATAAGTACATGTACATAGAACTTCACACAGGAATATGCTGCCTCAGTTGACTCACTGTTCTTTGAAACATCTGCCTTAACAAATATTGGTAAGTACATGTACATAGAACTTCATACAGGAATATGCTGCCTCAATTGACTCACTGTTCTTTGAAACATCTGCCTTAACAAATATTGGTAAGTCCATGTACATAGAACTTCACACAGGAATATGCTGCCTCAATTGACTCACTGTTCTTTGAAACATCTACCTTAACAAATATTGGTAAGTCCATGCACATAGAACTTCACACAGGAGTATGCTGCCTCAGTTGACTCACTGTTCTTTGAAACATCTATCTTAACAAATATTGGTAAGTACATGTACATAGAACTTCACACAGGAATATGCTGCCTCCGTTGACTCACTGTTCTTTGAAACATCTGCCTTAACAAATATTGGTAAGTACATGTACATAGAACTTCACACAGGAATATGCTGCCTCAATTGACTCCCTGTTCTTTGAAACATCTATCTTAACAAATATTGGTAAGTTTATATACATAGAACTTCACACAGGAATATGCTGCCTCAATTGACTCCCTGTTCTTTGAAACATCTATCTTAACAAATATTGGTAAGTCCATGTACATAGAACTTCACACAGGAATATGCTGCCTCAATTGACTCACTGTTCTTTGAAACATCTGCATTAACAAATATTGGTAAGTACATGTACATAGAACTTCACACAGGAATATGCTGCCTCAAATGACTCACTGTTCTTTGAAACATCTGCCTTAACAAATATTGGTAAGTCCATGTACATAGAACTTCGCGCAGGAATATGCTGCCTCAATTGACTCACTGTTCTTTGAAACATCTATCTTAACAAATGTTAGTAAGTACATGTACATTGAACTTCTCATTCTGTATTTTACCGGCCCCAATAGCACAGTTGGTAGAGCGGGAACGGTAGATCCAGGGTCAATCCTGGGTCGATTTCACCTAAAGTTCAGCAGTTTTTGTGTGACACATTTTGTATTTCACCTAAAGTTCAGCAGTTTTTGTGTGACACCTTTTGTATTCACCTTAGGTCCAGCAGTTTTTGTGTGACACATTTTGTATTTCACCAAAAGTGCAGCAGTTTCTGTGTGACACATTTCGTATTTCACCAAAAGTGCAGCAGTTTTTGTGTGACACATTTTGTATTTCACCTAAGGTTCAGCAGCTTTTGTGTGACACATTTTGTATTTCACCTAAAGTTCAGCAGTTTTTGTGTGACACATTTTGTATTTCACCAAAAGTGCAGCAGTTTTTGTGTTACACATTATGTATTTCACCTAAAGTTCAGCAGTTTTTGTGTGACACATTTTGTGTTTCACCAAAAGTGCAGCAGTTTTTGTGTGACACGTGTTGTATTTCACCAAAAGTTCAGCAGTTTTTGTGTGACACATTTTGTATTTCACCTTAAGTTCAGCAGTTTTTGTGTGACACATTTTGTATTTCACCAAAAGTGCAGCAGTTTTTGTGACACATTTTGTGTTTCACCAAAAGTGCAGCAGTTTTTGTGTGACACATTTTGTATTTCACCTAAAGTTCAGCAGTTTTTGTGTGACATGTGTTGTATTTCACCAAAAGTTCAGCAGTTTTTGTGTGACACATTTTGTGTTTCACCAAAAGTGCAGCAGTTTTTGTGTGACACGTGTATTTCACCTAAGGTTCAGCAGTTTTTGTGTTACACATGTATTTCACCTAAAGTTCAGCAGTTTTTGTGTGACACGTGTATTTCACCTAAAGTTCAGCAGTTTTTGTGTGACACATGTATTTCACCTAAAGTTCAGCAGTTTTTGTGTTACACATGTATTTCACCTAAAGTTCAGCAGTTTTTGTGTGACACGTGTATTTCACCTAAAGTTCAGCAGTTTTTGTGTGACATGTGTTGTTTGATTCGGATGGCTTCATCCTTCTTGTATATGTTGTAGTGCCACTTTTAAGTTAAGAGTTCTCTTGTTAAGTTTGATTAATTAATTATCGGAGAAAGTGTTGGCATGAAAAATATTATTAAGACCTCTATGGCTTCTGAAAGTGCATTTTTATAACCAGTTAATGTATGTCACGCAGACATTCATATATTTTCATAGATTTTGTGGAATGGAAGATCATGCATTTGTCTCAGAGGGCATTACCATAGCAACCCAGTCTCTAGAAAGTCACAATTTATCAGTTGTAAAATGGTAAACATTGATTTAGAAACCTATAAAAGTAAGTGTGAGTGTGCAGAAGCTCAGTTAGTAAGAAAGACTGTGCTTTTTATCAGTCTTTTTCCCTCAAGATATTTGTAATACAAAGAGTAAAGTCCGTGACTGAAGTTTTGTGGAGATAATTTTCCTACAATGCCTTAAACTTCCACTGTAAATAATTCCTCAACACTTTTGCAAGTTAGCAATGTGTTAATCCCAGCATGTTCTCACAGGTGTTCTCACAAAATACCATATCCAGCCAACTTCATATATGACAACGAAGTCTGGCAAGTAACTGATGTGTGATATTCTACAATATACCGTATCCAGCCAACTTCATATATGACAACGAAGTCTGGCAAGTAACTGATCTGTGATATTCTACAATATACCATATCCAGCGAACTTCATATATGACAACGAAGTCTGGCAAGTAACTGATGTGTGATATTCTACAATATACCGTATCCAGCCAACTTCATATATGACAACGAAGTCTGGCAAGTAACTGATGTGTGATATTCTACAATATACTATATCCAGCCAACTTCATATATGACAACGAAGTCTGGCAAGTAACTGATGTGTGATATTCTTCAATATACCGTATCCAGCCAGCTTCATGTATGACAACTCAGTTACATGAGTCCATCCCTTATTTCCACCAAGGACCAGAGGAATCCTGTCAGAATGTATTTCCGTATCATTTCCGTATCCTCTCAGAATGTATTTCCGTATCATTTCCGTATCCTCTCAGAATGTATTTCCGTATCATTTCCGTGTCCTGTCACTGACTGATTATAAACCTTGTATAAATCTAACATTACAACCCGATCATCGACAGTTTTCCTTCTCTCTTCTGCAGGTGTGGAAGAAGCATTTTTAGAAGTTGCCAAACGGTTGATCAAGTTGTGTGAGAGTTCTCCAGATTGCGGCATAAACGTCACAGACTCCCAGGGTCTTCCCATTTCTTCTTCCAATTCAAGTGTTCACCTGCCTCACTCTCCCGTAGATTCAAACTTTCAGGGCAACCTTCATAGACAAAGCTCCTCCTCCTCTTCCACAAATGGTTGTTCCTGCTGACCTCCAACTTATTACAGATTTATTTTTGACATCATCCTAGGGGCCATCTGTAAATAACTTGTAAATACCTTACTGTGTCTTTCTCTTATTTTTTATTTGCAAGTTTTGTTCTGGCAAAGTTTTATCCTTGTTCTATGAGTGTGTGTGTGTTTTTTGTTTTTTTTTTTAACAAGAAGTAACAAGAGTTTATTACTTGTGCAGGAATCTGGTAAGGAAAATTACCAAGTTGATATAATAATGATATTTTGGGATATTTAATGCATGCCATTTTCAGACCACATGCACAGTGTATGAGGCAGGGTGTGCTTCGATCAAATGTATATTTTAAGAATTTTATTCCATGATAATAAATCACGGGCAAGAATAAAATGAGTTGGATGAACACAGCACAGAAGATGAAAGGCATTTTAAACTGATGTGACTTCAGGCAGAAATAAAGTGGCAAAAGATCCAATGAAAGAAAAGCCATAGTACAAGCTCCAATCAAACTTTCCAAGCTAGGTTTCCATTTTACATCTGAATACGAAGAAATGTAATGCTGAGACAATGAGGGAACATTTCTTGAATTTATGTGAAAGTACATTGTAATTGATTCTCACTGGATTCTCATTAGATCAAGCTTAGAAGCTTAGATCATATTTTTTTTCTTTACATAATTTTTGAACTTCAGTTAGAGTGTCAACTATATGTCAGATGTTTTCCTTTCTTGTGCTCAACGAGGAAAGAGAGTTTAACAAGTAGCCCATCAGTCAGTGGGAACCCTGTATAAGCGTTACAAGATGTTTAGTATATTGGAGTCATTTTAGCCAACATTTTTGTGAAATGAAAAGTTTGCAGCCACGTCCAGACTTCCGTTTTTGATTACTCCATTTGACTTTCAGATTTTTTGTATGCTGGGTTTCAGTGGTTACCTGTGACCATTTGCTAATTAACATCGTCATTGCCACTCTGTTTGCTCTCTATTCTGTTAGTCTATTATCACATTATTTAATTTGTTAGCCATAACATGGTTGTTATGACATCAAGAACTCCAAATGTAATCATTACACTAAATTTAGAAAATTTACCATTTATTTCTTATGAACATTTTGATATATTCTTCCTGTATCAGCGATGTCTAGGTTGAGATTTCATACTGTGTGAATTTCATAATGCTGGTACGATAGAATCAAGGGTAAAGTGAGATACTAGTGTGCTAAAGGTGTGCAAGTTGAAAGTTAGTCTGTGATAGCCAGTGGTGAGGTTGTGCTACTCGTGAGCTATTGTCATGCTAGTGGTGAGTTATTAGTGTACATATACCAGTGATGTACTACTCAGGAGTCAGTGGTGAGTCAGTAGTGTACCAGTGGTGTGCTACTTCAAGGTTAGTGGTGCGTCAGTGGTGAGTGAGTTGTGTGCTAATGGTGTGCTAGTTAGTGGTGCATCAGTGATGAGTTATAGGGTGTGTTCAAGTTGTGTGCTACTTAGTTAGTTACGCATCAATGGTGACTTAGTTGTGCACTAGTGAAGTGCTACTCAGGAGTTTGTGGCGTGCCACTGGTGAGCTAATAGTGTGCTAGTGATGTGTTAGTTGGAAGTTTGTGGTGTGCCAATGGTGAGTTAATAGTGTGCTAGTGATGTGCTACTCAGGAGTTTGTGGTGTGCCAATGGTGAGTTAATAGTGTGCTTGTGATGTGCTACGCGTGAGTTTGTGGTGTGCCAATGGTGAGTTAATAGTGGGCTAGTGATGTGCTACCCAGGAGTTTGTGGTGTGCCAATGGTGAGTTAATAGTGTGCTTGTGATGTGCTACGCGCGAGTTTGTGGTGTGCCAATGGTGAGTTAATATTGGGCTAGTGATGTGCTACTCAGGAGTTTGTGGTGTACCAATGGTGAGTTAATAGTGGGCTAGTGATGTACTACGCATGATTGCGTCGGTGGTGTGTTACTCGGGAGTTTGTGGTGCGTCAGTGGTGAGTTGATTGTGTGCTAGTGATGTGTTATTCGGGAGTTCGGGTGACTTTGAGGTTGCTACTCGGGAGTTAGTGGTGTGCCATAGGTTTGAAAATAGCATTTCTTTGTAAACATTTACCTGTGATCAACATATACAATGTAATTTAAACTTTCCTATCTAATGTCGGCAGCAGTTCGTCAGTAATGTAATGTCAAACATTTTAGTGAAAGAAGAAAATACATATTGTATTTCCGTTCATGTATATGTGTATATGTAAAGTTATCCAAAAAATGTGTTCAACTATTGCAGTATTTATTACGAATGGTAGTTTCCTGTTGAAATAACATGAACTAATGTGGGAAAACTATAGAATTGCTCTCTAAAATCAGCCGTTACGGAACTAAACAGCCACAGAATTCTAAGCACGAGCAGTGCACATAATACACAATATGTCTGTCACATTCACAATGATTGTGATGTGTATCAGTGATACTTAGTTTGTGTACATTTGCCACTGATACTGTGCACAAGTCTGTGGATGTGCGAAAAGCTCATATTCAGCATTAAAGACACTGAGCGAGGCATTGGTGAATATCTAGTTGCTTCATAGTGCCTCACGGTCCGAGTTCAAATCCAGTTCTCAGCCAGTGGACTGGTTTCATATTTGCAGCTCGTCCAGTTTTTCACTCTGTCGCTTTATGAATGTAATTTTGAGAACACTGTGTGCCAGAGCAGTGAATTAAATACCGACGTTCTCCAAAGTTTTCAATCGTTTTAAGTTTTCATGTAGGCAAAACTGAATCCATTGTTTTCTTTTTAGGTGAGAAAAAGTTAAAGATTATGTAAAAGAACAGATTCCCGCAGTATGAGGTTACTGATGCCTGCACACTTTGGCTGGTTTGTGTTCTAGATTAAACCGTTTTCAAAAAATTTAAGTGAGTTATACTTTCAAGGTTAATATGTGGGGAAGAGCGGGAAATCCCGAGAAAATAACAGTAAAAAAAGCCCGACACCTAGCCGACAACCCTCTGGACGTGAAAGTAACATTTGCCAAATGGGCTGGAGTTTCCCATACTGCGTGTATTTGTTATTTTCTGTGTTATATGAATTGGCCAGCGTATTTGGCCTATATCCAATCTGTCGTATGTATGTTCCCTTATGTAAAAGCCCTATATTTCCGGACAGCCGTCCTATACGCGTTAAATTTGCCCCGACCTCACTGATTGTATGGCCGTTTCCACTTGTGTTCCACCTAATGGTGTTCATGCGTATCTACCTGCGTCTGTTTCAAGTCCGGTTTAATATTCAGCTGGCTTTTAGAATAGCCATGCTTGAAGAATCGTGTTTTTTTCAAACGATGTGAACTGTTCCTATCTTTCAGTATAGTATGGTGTGATTGACTGCTCTTTAATTTATGTTGTATCTTCGCCATCCAAACAATTTCAAAACGAAGCAATGCTGGCTGAAATGTCTTGTGATTTACGTCATGATATATGTCAAGTACGTCATGATAGGGCCTATATAGAGGATATGTAATGAGTGACCCGAAGATGTCAAATTTATTGAACGAGAGTAGTAGTTGGCATTTGTTCCGAAGCAAATTACTGCTCGAGTTTAATAAATTTGATATGGAGGGTCACGAATTTCATATCCTATTTAAATGCCTTATTGTAAATTTATAGCGGAAAAAATCATTACGATTTAAACTTTTGGAAATATAGCCTATATAGGTTAAGTGAAGCGTCATCACTAAGTGACAAGTACATCAAGGAGTATAACATAGTACAGACAGAATTTATTTATGTAACGACTTTATTTTATATCATAGACATGTCAGCAATTTGCTGTATATAATATATTGTTCAATGCGTTAATATTTATAACAAGAATATTACATTTTACCACAGAAAGAATTACTGTCTAAAAATGGACAAATTTCACGTTCGCTAAGTACACGCCGTGCAACTTTCAAAAAACAACTGCCAATTTAACTTAAACAAGCGAAACAGTCTACAGAGTGTTGATTTCTAATAGAATTTATGTGCAGTGGATATTATTGGTTTTATCTGGATAATGTCAAAATTAGCGAAGCACATAGTTTCAGGCCTATGGAATAATGTTCAGAAAAATAATGGCCTACCCGGGCGATGTTTCCGTCCTCGGCATTTTCCTTAGCCTTTGTGGCGATAGCTCTATGTCGTAGTCAATGACAAAGATTTCCACATTGATTTAAATATCTCCTCTCACATTTATAGTTCTGGCACCACCTTTTTTAGTCAGTTTTTACCATGTCGATCTCCTGGTCGAAAGTCGGCCATGTTGACATTTGAAGACAAGAAAAAGTTGTAAAAAAAAAAGCGGTGCCTATACAGCCGAGTTGTAACTTTTGATTGGTCGATTTTGTGAATGAAAAGATACACGGGCCAGTCAAAATGTCGGAATTTATATTACACGTGGTGAATAGCAAAAAGTTATGTCATGGCTTTATTACCCTGGTCGAAAGTCGGCCATGTTGACATTTGAAGACAAAAAAAAGTTGTAAAAAAAAAGTGGTGCCTTTACAGCCGAGTTGTAACTTTTGATTGGTCGATTTTGTGAATGAAAAGATACACGGGCCAGTCAAAATGTTGGAATTTATATTACACGTGGTGAATAGCAAAAAGATATGTCATGGCTTTATTACCCGGAAAAATTAACATTTATAGGATATATTTCAAGTACGTCACGATACATGTCAAGTACGTCATAATACATGTCAAGTACGTCACGATACATGTCAAGTACGTCATAATACATGTCAAGTACGTCTAGTAAAAATGGGTATGCCTTACTGTATTTTTTAAATTAATCTTATTCTTTCTTTTATATTTTTCCACTGAAGAGCAATTGTTACAGCCTATATTAACATTCTTCTGCTGATAAATTTGCTTATAAAATGTTGATGGAAACATTGTATGTGAATTCATGTATTAAGTACTATGTTAATATACTTGTATATAGGCCTGTAGCTCATGTAACTATATGTGCATACTGTGTACGAGATAAACGCTTCTGTATCCGAAGTTGTCTCCCTTGACTTTTAATGGATAAGCGTCGAGGTCCTACCTTCGTATACCACTCGTAAATCGGATAAGGATGTTCCAAGTTGATAATTCGAAGACCCAAAACAACGTAAATTTAAGCAGAAGGCCCTCTAAGAGTATGCAAGGGACTGTTTACATTTATGTGTGGTAAGTGAAGCTGGCAACAGACAAAAATGCTTCCAAGAATGCAGGAAAAACAGTGGACGTTGGAAGCATGGCCTTTTCAAACTTATGTCCTTGTTCGTGAATGATTTCTATGTCGACTACAAACATTGGTATGACGGTCACGCTTTGATTACAACCGCGCTTACAAAAGAAAAAGAGGAAACCGGGAAGAGCTCACAGGAAACCTACAAACTCTGCCCGGTACCTAACAAACCACCTTACGAAAAGTCGCCGTCCAGTTTGGAGATTCTGTTTGTCCCATAAGTGGAAAATTGAAAAAAAGTACAAAATTATGCCTCAAATCAGCGAGAATATTTTTTCTCCTGTTTCTGATTACACAAGCGCGTGCAGCAGTGCGGAGTAATTTAAATATGTGATGTCAGTCATTCGTGCTCAGACCAAAGCACAACATTTATACGGAAGATCAAATATACACCACACAAAAAAGGTCTACGCAGGACGGCTTTACACTCACAGGCTTGGAGAGGATTTCTAAATTATCATCTATATGAGGGTTGAAGGAACTGACAATAGAGGTGAGAATGTTGGATACTTCGCGGTGCTGGCTTTCCGAAATTAGGTATAGCAGACACGTTTGTATTGTAGACAATTCCCCGTACGTTGTATGTTTACGAGCACTGTACCTGCACTGGCCGCATGCGGTGCCGTTGGTGTTGTTGCTGGTGCGATTTTACATCATCGGCGTGGTGAAAGTTCAGCTACACCTATATAATCAGATATACTCCTACATATATACATATATTTCGCCAATATTTGGTGTATTCCCTTCTCCGTCATTGTCCGTGGATGCAAAAATCTCCGAATTTCAGTGGTTCCGTCATGATTTTGTCCCAGAAATGCAGACGACAAAAGCACATGGTGAAAAAAAGTAGTCCGGTCCGTGTGTGGCTTTTGATTGGCTGGTTTTTATGAATGAGCTTCTGTGAGCCAATCAAATACATGTACCTCTCTCAACATTGTTGACGAAAGGTGGGATACAATATTTATTTCACTCCCTTTATCCCATGTCGGGTTTATGGGATAAATAAGCGTATACCTTTATCTTAACATAGCAGTTATTATGTGTACCCTTTTTAGGTTCTTCGTAACCTGTTAAATGAAATTTTACAATTTGATTGAAGACGAAACTGGCTTTGTGAAATCAGCGCCTGATCGAGGTAGTGCTAGGTTTGTGCATATTTTGCTGGTCGCACTGGTGAGATTGTCCACACTTTTTGATCGGTAGAAACCTTTAAGCCCATAAAACTGTACACAAAACCGCCCACCGCGCGGGCCAGTAGTGGATTCGACCCTTTGACCTCATTGTTCAAGGAAGAGCAGACTTCTGGCTAATAGCATTAGTTTGCTCGTCAAATTAATCTTCTTCACAAACGACAGTTGTAACTATGGTGATCTAAGACGTGTGTACAAAACATGTTTGGTTGTCGGCTATGAAAATAAATGGATTATTTTAACTTAAGTTTTGAAATATATTCTGTCGCACCAATGCTGATAAGCTATGATTTACTTATTTGAGCTGGATTTGAACTTACATCGACACAGCAGCCGTGACGGAGAAGTGCACAGCAATGTTCATCTTCAGTAAAATATAATTTAATATTCCAATAGCAGGTAATTAAAATGCTGCGACTTCAGGGAAGGAAATGAATACTTAACACAAAAACCAGAACATACGTGTTTAAAAAAAATACACCAAATTAAAAAGAAGGGAACATTAAGTCATGTGAGTAACGTATAATAGAAGTACGCATTTTGGACACCTGATTGAGTAAAAGGTTGCTAAATGGTCACCCGAAATCCCTTGTAGTTACCATGTAAGCTAAATATTAATCATAAAATCTCTATCATTTGAATAAGCGTGAACCATTTCATATCAATTACTTTCCTAACAAAGACGATTGTATCGTTATTCCCTTGTTCCACAAGTTTCACCTATCATAAATATAATATAACAGACAACCTCAGAGAGAGTTAATCCAGAGCAGTGACCAAGGTGTCATAGCTGACAAATGGTTACACGTAACCAGTGAAATACGGCTACGTCAGAGAGAGTAAAACCAGAGCAGTGACCACAGTGTAATAGCTGGCTAATGGTCACACGTAACCGGTGAAATACGGCTACAGTCTAGAGAGTAAAGCCAGAGCAGTGACCACAGTGTAATAGCTGGCTAATGGTCACACGTAACCGATGAAATACGGCAACAGTATAGAGAGTTAATCCAGAGCAGTAACCACAGTGTAATAGCTGGCAAATACTCAAACGTATTACCGTATTGTCAATATACATTGGTTAGTGTTTTCTTCAGACTGTTCATGTATACGCTTGAAAAGCAGGACACCCCCTAGCACTATGGTAATTAGGTAAAGTTGCAGTGATGTGAATTTCAATTCATTAGAAGCCACTGGTCTTCCACTCTAGAAGTTAAAAGGCTGAAAATACATGAACAACGAAACTGCACCATGTCTGGGAAAACTAACGTACGAAACAACGCCGCATTTCAACAAGGACAAGGAAACCGTACTATGCCTGGAGAAACTAACGTACGAAACAACGCCGCATTTCAACAAGGTCAAGGAAATCGTACTATGCCTGGTATTTCAACAAGGACAAGGAAACCGTACTATGCCTGGAGAAACTAACGTATGAAACAACGCCGCATTTCAACAAGGACAAGGAAACAGTACTATGCCTGGGGAAACTAACGTACGAAAGAACGCCGCATTTCAACAAGGACAAGGAAACCGTACTATGCCTGGGGAAACTAACAAACGGAGCAGCACCGTGTAGCTACAAGGATGTGCAATGGACAAAGAAACCCTTAGATGGTCAACAGGGACCAAGACTCGAGTGAGTGAGTGATTGAGTGAGTGAGTGAGTGCTTGGGGTATAACGTCGTACTTACCAAGACACGAAGCACTTTAGTTCTAGTGAGGGAAAAGCAATGCAGTCCAAAAGGCAATCAATGCGCCAAAACTACTGTTAGTTCTTGTGGTGTAGAACATGCATGCTATGTGTATGAGCATGTAGTATATTAATACTACCTGGACAAATAGCCACACTTCATCCCAATCCTTCGATTCAGAAGAATAAATATAAATAACAGTTCACAAACCAAACTAATAAACACTATTCAAAATGTTACATCTGTGGTACGATATGAGATGCAGGGGTAATTATTAACAGTGAATATCTAGAACTCTGTTGAGGTTTGGTTTTAAGTGTCATCCTTCCAATATTATCTTTGCTTCGTGTGTATGGTTTTAACTGTTATTATTTTACTTCGAGTCATATGAATCAAACAGAAGCAGGTTTATTTTTTTACCATGACAAAACGGGGAAAAACTTACGATATGTATGGTATGATATATTGTTCATCGCAAATATATATATATATATATATATATATATATATATATAGTGTTTCATACAGGCACAAATTTTACTCGTGGAATGACAGTGACAGCAGAAGTATGACGGAAGACGTGGCACAGCTTACATACAATATTTGACACCTTAATATAGCATGAGACAAACCTTAATGTGATAGAAGCGGGCGTATTGCACGACTTCGAATAATACCGTCTTCAAAACTTAAAAACATATACATGTAGCTATAGCCACGGCGAAATCATAACAAATGGAAAACGTTAAAATGAGAACCTCTCTCGGCTGGAAAACCATTGGTCCCTAACTCCACAACTGCCTCACCTGTCTTGGATACAGTGACTGACGAATACATTCGCAAATTAACGGAAAATTTCCCTATAACATTAGAAGGTATTTAAACCGGCTTAGAACGGATACAGATGTTCAATGTAGAATGTGAAGCGGATTTTCACACGATATTCACTCAGTAGCCCCCGTCATACTTCTGTATTATTACAAATTCACAAACCTCTTACAGAGAAGAACTGGACAGACGTGCTACAGACCTTGTCGTACTGCTCGGTCAGCGGATTTACGTTAAACCGCTTCTCTCTAATGTTTGTCTATTCTTCGAGACTTAAACTCAGGACGAGACTACAGAGACAAGCAGAAAGATACAGAGGAATTGGTGTTATATGACACCAATCTCAAACATTTTGGCAATAAGATCTAATTTGGCAATAAGATCTAACTAACACAATAAGTCAGTCATTAAAATGATTGAGATCAAAAAATTGTTGTGAATTACGATGGGATATAAGGCATATCCAGTTTCAAGCTGTAAAATCGCCTTAAAAACAAACAGGAACACTTTAGGCTTAAGGACTAGACAGCCCATATTTGGTTGGCTGCTGAGATAGCCAGGTCCAGGCTATATGCTTAGGACAGCCCGTGGTTGGTTGGCTGCTGAGATAGCCAGGTCCAGGCTATATGCTTAGGACAGCCCGTGGTTGGTTGGCTGCTGAGATAGCCAGGTCCAGGCTATATGCTTAACGTTTTATGCTTTTCAAGTATGGCAAATTTATCCAAACTTTACCATGGCTTATTCACTGTCAGTCAATGACGGTCGATTCTGTATCATTTTAAAGCAGTAAATTAGTTTGTTCCTTCCTGTTTCGGCTGTTACAGGTCCTGTGCGTTGGACAAAATGTTCATTCTGCACGACTCTGTCAAAATTTGCTTCCTTTCAAGGATTCCTGTCATTGCCCGTCATGCATTCCAACATGGCGGCTCTGTTCAGATGAGGCCCTGACCCTGGTTCCTATACGATGAGGCTCTACAGGAGAGGATGTCACCTGGAGCAGGCACACTTTGACTTTTTGGATGAGCCTGATTTTAGTCTTATGCTATCCTCAAACTGCTCCCCAGACCCAATCTGAAAAGTTGAAAATATGATATATTTTTTGTATTGTTTAATATGAAATCAATATAATGAAAACAATTCTTAAACCAAAAAATGATTTTGTTTCAAGAGAAATTTAATACTTCATTCTTTTTTTGCTTTGCACAATGGCGTAACTAATTCATTAAAAAAAAATACAACATTAACAGGAAAGACAAGACACGATTAAATTTACATGTGCATTACATAAGTTTAAGGGATACATGACACCCTTCGGTTTTATGTCTTAACGTGCAGATTATCTTGTGTAATAACATTTAACAGTACAAACAAATGTTTCAGCTTTTCCGTTCTGGGATAAAAATGGGTTCAAAGTACAGTATCCTTTAGACCCCAGCGCTCAGTCCGGACATTATGCAGCTTACAGTAGTGACGTCAACGATGATTCCTGTTTAGAAAGATCTGTGTGGATAATAGACAGAACGGGTCTGGCCGAATGGGGGCGGGGGTAAGGGGAACAGACCGAATGGAGATAATTTTCTTCATTTGGCATAGAAACATATCTTTGTTTTATATTTCCTTTTTATGTATTCTTTAAAAGTCGCAACTTTTTTTTTGCTGTGTGCAGATTCTGAATAACTGAGATATCGCCGTTCAAAGTAAGCAAAATCGTATACAATGAGAAAAACGAAAGAACCACCATGTTATGAATTTGTTATTTCTATAATCCCCGTACGCAGGTGTTTGCGATTAGGTCACGTGAAACCTGATTGCCTTTTAACCATATGGTGTGCGTGGTGTTGGAGTCACATAACAGGGTGTTTCCGCCTGCTAAAACATGGCGCATCTAGTGTCCTCGTAGGAGGCCTCTTTGGCTCAGTTGGTTAGCGCGCTAGCGCAGCGTAGTAACCCAACAGCCTCTCAACAATGCGGTCGCTGTGAATTCAAGTCCAGCTCATGCTGGCTTCCTCTCAGGCCGTACGTGGAAAGGTCTGTCAAAAGCCTGCGGATGGTTTTGGGTTTTCCCCGGACTCTGCCCAGTTTCCTCCCACCATAATGCTGGCGGCCGTCGTATAAGTGAAATACAGTACTCTTGAGTACGGCATAAAACGCCAAGCAAATAAATAAATAAATCATGTCCTCATAAGAATTCCAGATTAAAAATTGATTAACTGAGTTACTAAGCAAAGCACAGAAAAATGGCTGTGGCCGTTGTGGCCTATTTCCACCCCTCTTTCTGAACAAGTCAGATTTATAATGTGTTTTCTTCTCTTTGAATACTTCTTCTTCTCTTCAATAAGGATTATCCCTTTTCTTGTTGCATAAGGAACTATTCTCCAAACCATTAAATAAATCATGGTGTAGAGGGGGGTGGGGGTGGAGGGAGATACAAGGGAGATAACCAACAACCCACCATAGTTTGTCTGTCAAGTTTTCTCTTGATGTCTTTGGTTAGCATTGTGAATGCCTCGTCTATGTTAACGTTGTTCTTTGCGCTTGTCTCTGTGAATTTCACCCCATAATTGATGGCCAGCTGTGAAAAAAATGAAACATTGATATGAATGGAACATCGTTTACAACCGCTCTGCTTCAAACTCGCTGGGAGGTCGGGTCAGACTAAGACTTTAACAATGGTACTTGTTGCTGCCTCGCTTAGCGCTGTGATTTGGCCGGTGTCCGTATAATGTGACTGGGTGGGTTTTTCAATATGACACTGCTGTTCCGGCAGGACTCGACCAGCCACACGAAGACATAGCATATGTACACACACCTATTGACTCCTCGTCGTCATATGACTGAAATAAGACGTTACACCCCAAGCGTGCGTGCGTGCGTCCATACACACACACACACACACACACACACACACACACACACACATACATACATACATACATACATACATACTTGTCCCACAAAAGTCTAACGCAGTAACAACACTGAACTGATCGGACACACGAAGGGGGACTACATGTACGCCTTCAGATGTCATCCTAAAGATAACATAATACATGTACTTAGTCATCTTAGCGGCTTTATTGTCCCCAACCTAAGCGTGACAAGAGGCCGTATTTCACCGGTTACGTGTGACCATTTGCCAGCTATCACACTATTGTGGCTACACTGGTTTTTCTTTCTATGCCATAAGTCTTAATTATATTGTGTTCCTGCACAAACCAGAATTCTGCTGGTGGACTAAACATCCCCGACACCTGGTCCCTTTACATTGTTTTAATGTGATTGTATCGTAAATATTTTGACAATACCCCATTTTGAGTTATTCCCGTAATAAGTAACGTTTAATAAATTGCAATTATCATCACTGCGTCTTTTTCCCCTAATTCTGTGCCTAAGTCATGGTGCTAGGGGGCGTGTAGATTGCCCGGGTCTGATATGCCCTACTCATGCGAGTCCCTCTCTCTTTCATGGCAACCGTTGAATCAGAGACATGGGTCTGAGATTGACCTACCCACCCGATTCCCTCTCTCTTTGAGGACAACCGGTGAATCAAAGACACGGGTCTTGCATAGGCCTCCTCCTCCGAGTCGCTCTCTCTTTGAGGACAACCGGTGAATCAAAGGTACGGATCTGATATAGACCTACTCATGCGAGCCCTCCCTCTTTGATGACAACCGGTGAATCAGAGACACGGGTCTGATATTGGCGCTCTCACCCAAGTCCCTCTATCTTTGATGACAACCGGTGAATCAGAGACACGGGTCAGAGATAGGCCTACTCACACGAGTCCCTCTCTCTTTGATGACAACCCGTGAATCAGAGGCACGGGTCTGAGATAGGCCTACTCACCCGAGTCCCTCTCTCTTTGAGGGCAACCGGTGAATCAGAGACACGGGTCTGATATAGACCTACTCATGCGAGCCCTCTATCTTTGATGACAACCGGTGAATCAAAGACACTGGTAGAGGCCTTCTCACCCGAGTCGCTCTTTCTTTGATGACAACCGGTGAATCAGAGACACGGATCTGATATACCTTACTCACCCGAGTCCCCCTCTCTCTGGCGATTTTTCGTTTCTCGTCCATATCACATTTGTTCCCTAGGATCATTTTCTCCACGCCGTCAGCTGCATGCTGGGAAACACAGGAAAATAGCGGTATATGAATGTTCACTTATTTATTTGACTGGTGTTTTACGTGCAGTCAAGAACATTTCACTTATACTACGACGGATAGCATTGTGAGGGAGGAACCTTAAGGCCATTTGTACGTTGCTGGCAGACATTCTTAAGCACAATCGGAGAAGAAGCCAGCAGCAGCCACATTAGTGAGAGGCTTCTGAGTCATTGTGCTGCACTGGCACGCTAACCACTGCGCTTACTTGTACGAATTTCCCTTGGTAAGTAATTGGAGGATTGTCCAACAAATGACACTCAGATTTTAATGCGCGGAGCTTTCTCTCTATCCCTTATATAATTAACCGATGAATTTTTCTCCTATTTATGCATCACTGTCACGATTCTGTGCTTTACTAGTAAAAGATCAAATATTCCTAGTGGCACACAACAATCACCGAAAAGTTCACCGAAAAGTCAAATGGCAGCACGAATGGTGCACTTTCGTTCCACAGGATTTCCAAGGGCAAGCTACAGGTAAAATGTCACCATCGCGGAAGCCCAGTTTTGTTAGCATAAAAACAATGCAAAGACTTGAAATCAAGCGTGGAGCCTGTAGCTCCACGTAATTGTCCCTTACCTCTTCAATATTTGCCATCCACTCTTTAATATCGTCAAAACTCTTCTCACTGGTTATGTCGTACACCAGTAAAATACCCTGGAAAATATACCCAATCAGGTTAATTACCGGTTACCTGAGTGAAGTTACAGGTGTCAGTACGTTAATAAGATACTTACTCAGAATGCATTAACTGGTCAAAATATTCGAGACGGCGAACATCCGGGCATTTGTCGTTTTCTTCGCGCCGACACGCCTTTCTCGCAGTTTCAGTTTAAAATCATGAGAGGTAATTCTAAACATACACATGTATGCTTCTGTCATTTTCCGGATATTATCAGCCATAGTTCTCAGAATATCCTCCAGTGTTGTTCATTTCCCAGTGCCTTCCCTTGTTATTTTTTACCTCGTCGCCTGCTCGCGTCTGCCTCATGCACGTGAAGTGCCTAGATGTGCGCAGTCTCGAATAATTTCGTAAGACGAGTATTCCATCCAACTGAACGTGCCAAAGCAACCATACCACTGATTATATGTGCTATTTAACAATTTGTATTTCCACATGTTACCTTATAAGGCAGAGGGCGCTAAATTAAATCAGATACAGCCTAATTTTATATGATCCAAACACAATCATTTACACTCAAAATATGATCTGTTAAATTTTAATAAAAGTCTGTTGTCTGTGTTATGCTAGAATGTACTGTGTTATTGTAAGACAGTATTTTGTCACATTCAAGACAGTACTCTGTCATATTCAAGACACTACTCTGTCACATTCAAGACAGTACTCTGTCATATTCAAGACAGTACTCTGTCACATTCAAGACAGTACTCTGTCATATTCAAGACAGTACTCTGTCACATTCAGGACAGTACTATGTCACATTCAAGACAGTACTCTGTCACATTCAAGACAGTACTCTGTCACATTCAGGACAGTACTCTGTCACATTCAACATCGTATCGTGTGGCTAAAATATAATCTTAATGTTGAATTAATAGAATATGTATGTTAGATCTAACAGAAAAATCTGCTGCAATAGCAGAATACATTGTAGCATCACTCAGTCAGCAGACGTTCAGTTAAAATGAACAAATTCATGTTTAGGTGAGTGAGTGCTTGGGGTTTGACGTCATACTTAACAATTTTTCAGTTATATGACGACGAAGGAATCCGTAGAGAGCATGTAATGTGCCTCGTTGTTGCAGGACGCCTTTCCACCGCTCTTTTATCTAGTGCTTCACTCAGACGACTTTCCGAAGGCAAGCAAGCCGCCCCGCCCGAGCCATTATACTGATACGGGTCAACCAGTTGTTGCTGAACGCCAATCGAGGAAGTTACAAGTTCCTCTTTTAAGGTCTTAGGTGTGACTCGACTCAGGATTGACACTGGATCTACTGCCTCCCAATGAGTGAGTGAGTGCTTGGGGTTCAAAGACGTACTTAACAATTTTTCAGTCATATGACGACGAAAGAGTCCTTAGAGTGTATGCAATGTGCCTACTTGTTGCAGGACGGATTTCCAACGCTCTTATATCTAGTGCTGCTTCACTGAGACGACTTTCCGAAGGCAAGTAGGCCGCCCCGCCCGAGCCATTATACTGATACGGGTCAACCAGTCGTTTCATTTCCCCTTTATGCTGAACGCCAAGCGAGGAAGTTACAACTTCCTCTTTTTTAAGGTCTTAGGTGTGATCCGACAAAGGATTGAGCCTGGATCTGCCGCTCCCGCCACAGACTATCTACCAACTGTGCTATCGGGGCAGGTTATTCATTTTTGGAGTATATGTACATCAGCGCATGCAGTGGTATGATAGAACTTGACTAGTATAAAATGTCATCCTTGCTGGACGGTGAGTAGCATGATAAAGCTTGGCTAGTATAAGCCACGTCGTCCTTGCTGGACGGTGAGTAGCATGATAAAGCTTGGCTAGTATAAGCCACGTCGTCCTTGATGCATGGTGAGTAGCATGATAAAGCTTGGCTAGTATAAGCCACGTCGTCCTTTATGGACGGTGAGTAGCATGATAAAGCTTGGCTAGTATAAGCCACGTCGTCCTTGCTGGACGGTGAGTAGCATGATAAAGCTTGGCTAGTATAAGCCACGTCGTCCTTGCTGGACGGTGAGTAGCATGATAAAGCTTGGTTTGTATAAGCCACGTCGTCCTTGATGGACGGTGAGTAGCATGATAAAGCTTGGCTAGTATAAGCCACGTCGTCCTTGCTGGACGGTGAGTAGCATGATAAAGCTTGGCTAGTATAAGCCACGTCGTCCTTGATGCATGGTGAGTAGCATGATAAAGCTTGGCTAGTATAAGCCACGTCGTCCTTTATGGACGGTGAGTAGCATGATAAAGCTTGGCTAGTATAAGCCACGTCGTCCTTGCTGGACGGTGAGTAGCATGATAAAGCTTGGCTAGTATAAGCCACGTCGTCCTTGCTGGACGGTGAGTAGCATGATAAAGCTTGGCTAGTATAAGCCACGTCGTCCTTGCTGGACGGTGAGTAGCATGATAAAGCTTGGTTTGTATAAGCCACGTCGTCCTTGATGGACGGTGAGTAGCATGATAAAGCTTGGCTAGTATAAGCCACGTCGTCCTTGATGCATGGTGAGTAGCATGATAAAGCTTGGCTAGTATAAGCCACGTCGTCCTTTATGGACGGTGAGTAGCATGATAAAGCTTGGCTAGTATAAGCCACGTCGTCCTTGATGGACGGTGAGCAGCATGATAAAGTTTGGCTAGTATATGCCACGTCATCCTTGTTGGACGGTGAGTAGCATGAGAAACCTTGGCTAGTATAAGCCACGTCGTCCTTGATGGACGGCAAGTAGCATGATAAAGCTTGGCTAGTATAGGCCACGTCATCCTTTATGGACGGTGAGTAGCATGATAAAGCTTGGCTAGTATAAGCCACGTCGTCCTTGATGGACGGTGAGCAGCATGATAAAGCTTGGCTAGTATAAGCCACGTCATCCTTGTTGGACGGTGAGTAGCATGATAAACCTTGGCTAGTATAAGCCACGTCGTCCTTGATGGACGGCGAGTAGCATGATAAAGCTTGGCTAGTATAAGCCACGTCGTCCTTGATGGACGGCAAGTAGCATGATAAAGCTTGGCTAGTATAAGCAACGTCGTCCTTGATGGACAGTGAGTAGCATGATAAAGCTTGGCTAGTATAGGCCACGTCGTCCTTGATGGACGGTGAGTAGCATGATAAAGCTTGGCTAATATAAGCCACGTCGTCCTTAATGGACGGTGAGTAGCATGATAAAGCTTGGCTAGTATAGGCCACGTCGTCCTTGTTGGACAGGGAGTAGCATGATAAACCTTGGCTAGTATAAGCCACGTCGTCCTTGATGGACGGTGAGTAGCATGATATAGCTTGGCTAGTATAAGCCACGTCATCCTTAATGGACAGAATCATTAATAGTGAGTAGCAGAATAACGTGTAATCGATCTATCATCCATATCGCTCGAGCAACACGTGTTGTATTCAAATTTGACTCAACGAAAGCCTCTATACACAATAAAGGGAGAAAATGTATGTATAAAAATAAGGGGGAAAAAGAACTCTCAAGAGCTCCATACCATAGCCCCTCTGTAGTAGGCAGTTGTTATAGTCCGGAATCTCTCCTGGCCCGCCGTGTCCCTGGTAATAGATAGAATAGAAGGAATATTATATTTGATTTATTTGTTCGGTCTTAAAACTCAAATTTTACATAAATAACTTCAATATTGTTAAATCCAAAATATTGACAGAGTGCAAGCATTTATAATGTTTGGTTAACACTTTCTGCAGTGTCAGAAATTTAACACTTTATAAAACGCTTACAAAATGTTCTACGTCATCTGAAGACTTTTAGGTGTTGGGTACCGCATTAAAAATGTTAAAGACCGGGTACTTTAATTGTATCTTACAACCTGCATAATATCCGACATGTGATAAGATATTGTGACCATATTTTACAAAATTTAACACTAAAAATGTCAAACTATAAATATAAAGCATATTTGTATTCCTATCATTCAGAATAGATGTCGAAATTAACTTTGAACAAGCCCGCTCACCAACAGCAGTGAACTTAAGAATAATACCAGTAACTTCAGTTGCCCAAGGTCTGTTGTTTAGTCCCAGAACTCTGGTTGGCCCATGAAACTGACCCGAAACGTGTTAACACAAGAAAATAAAGTACCATATGAGGGCAGAAAACTGACGTACAAAGGCCTCCCTTACAAAGTCCCGTCCTTCAGTGTAATGTTGTTTTTACGTTGCCGACTAATCCTAGCTCATATGGAACTACAATAAACGCCAGAAGTAGCGGATGCACTTCCATACGATGTTCCGTGGCCGCTACATACATGTCGTGCACATATCTGATTTTGCATTAGGTGCATATATCACAAGGGGAACAAGCTGGCAGAAGTTTTTAAGTGTAGCTATTTCTATGTGTTAAAAACTAGATAAGAGCTTCATTAAGACGTTTACATAAACGCTTATTTTACACATGAAGAGATGACGTCCGGGAAGTCCTCAACGAAGTTAATATTTCTGCCACTTAGTTCCGGTACATGTATGTGAGAGGAACTGATGCAACAAAAAGGCTTTCGGAATTAAATCCACGAAAGCTACATTTTCTAATACCGAAGAGCGACCAGAAATCTCGTGTGAACACGTGATCTAGCCATGCGGTTGTCAAGCGAGTGGACCAAAACAGCATTTGACGGGACAAACGATCAAGTTGAGTCTACTGGCACTGCACTGTTAATACGAGTACAGGAGCACAATATATAGGCCGCTCTCTACGCTCGCTTTACATCACTGCCACGACTAGACACGCTCAACCTCTGAAGCCTGTGCGACGCGCGGAGGGTTTTTCTTTAGGCATTTGAGACACCTCTTGTGTCCTCCTGCGAAACTACACCGAGAGAAAAGTTCGGGTCAACTGACTCAAAAATCTGAGTTGAATAATTGAGCTAATTCACTCATAATCTGGTCGTATGACCCGGTTATCTCAGTTAAATTAGCTCAATTGTATAATAAAATAAAACTGTTTGAGGGTTTATCAACTGTTGGAGGTGTTGATTAGAATAATGTTAAGCGCGCTTTATGGATAAAGAGAATGGATATGTATAAAGTATTATCGTGTTTTCTGACATCACTTCCTGCCTCATCACCGTGGCCCCAGTGATCTCGGCGTTGTTCAAGATTTCTGTACAAAATCTGCTAGTATAGGTGCTGGTATAAAGCGAACATGGAGAGCGTCGCACGTGCTATAAGGTGTAAGGTGCATGTACAGAAGTCGGCATTGTCTATTTCCCAGCAGAACCATCTAACGGAAGAGCCTGACATGAAGGCTGACTATGCCACCACGCATTTTGGTATGGTGCATGTACAGAAGTCGGCTTTGTCTGTTTCCGAGACAGAACAATCTAGCGGAAGTGCCTGGCAAGAAGGCTAACTATACCACAACACATTTTGGTATGGTACACGTACAGAATTCGGCTTTGTCTGTTTCCTAGACAGAACAATCTAGCGGAAGTGCCTGGATGACTATGCCACAACACATTTTGGTATGGTGCATGTACAGAAGTCGGCTTTGTCCGTTTCCCAGACAAAACCATCTAGCGGAAGTGCCTGGCAAAAAGGCTAACTATACCACAACACATTTTGGTATGGTACATGTACAGAAGTCGGCTTTGTCTGTTTCCCAGACAGAACCATCTAGCGGAAGTGCCTGGCAAGAAGGCTGACTATACCACAACACATTCTGGTACGGTACATGTACAGAAGTCGGCTTTGTCCGTTTCCCAGACAGAACCATCTAGCGGAAGTGTCTGGTTGACTATGCCACAACACATTTTGGTATGGTACATGTACAGAAGTCGGCATTGTCTATTTCCCAGCAGAACCATCTAACGGAAGAGCCTGACATGAAGGCTGACTATGCCACCACGCATTTTGGTATGGTGCATGTACAGAAGTCGGCTTTGTCTGTTTCCGAGACAGAACAATCTAGCGGAAGTGCCTGGCAAGAAGGCTAACTATACCACAACACATTTTGGTATGGTACACGTACAGAATTCGGCTTTGTCTGTTTCCTAGACAGAACAATCTAGCGGAAGTGCCTGGATGACTATGCCACAACACATTTTGGTATGGTGCATGTACAGAAGTCGGCTTTGTCCGTTTCCCAGACAAAACCATCTAGCGGAAGTGCCTGGCAAAAAGGCTAACTATACCACAACACATTTTGGTATGGTACATGTACAGAAGTCGGCTTTGTCTGTTTCCCAGACAGAACCATCTAGCGGAAGTGCCTGGCAAGAAGGCTGACTATACCACAACACATTCTGGTACGGTACATGTACAGAAGTCGGCTTTGTCCGTTTCCCAGACAGAACCATCTAGCGGAAGTGTCTGGTTGACTATGCCACAACACATTTTGGTATGGTACATGTACAGAAGTCGGCTTTGTCTGTTTCCCAGACAGAACCATCTAACGGAAGAGCCTGACATGAAGGCTGACTATGCCACAACACATTCTGGTACGGTACACGTACAGAAGTCGGCTTTGTCCAATTCCCAGACAGAACCATCTAGATGAAGTGCCTGGTTGACTATGCCACAACACATTTTGGTATGGTACATGTACAGAAGTCGGCTTTGTCTGTTTCCCAGACAGAACCATCTAGCGGAAGTGTCTGGTTGACTATGCCACAACACATTTTGGTATGGTACATGTACAGAAGTCGGCTTTGTCTGTTTCCCAGACAGAACCATCTAACGGAAGAGCCTGACATGAAGGCTGACTATACCACAACACATTCTGGTACGGTACACGTACAGAAGTCGGCTTTGTACGTTTCCCAGACAGAACCATCTAGATGAAGTGCCTGGTTGACTATGCCACAACACATTTTGGTATGGTACATGTACAGAAGTCGGCTTTGTCTGTTTCCCAGACAGAACCATCTAGCGGAAGTGCCTGGTTGACTATGCCACAACACATTTTGGTATGGTACATGTACAGAAGTCGGCTTTGTCTGTTTCCCAGACAGAACCATCTAGCGGAAGTGTCTGGTTGACTATGCCACAACACATTTTGGTATGGTACATGTACAGAAGTCGGCTTTGTCTGTTTCCCAGACAGAACCATCTAGCGGAAGTGCCTGGCATGAAGGCTGATTATGAGACAACACATTTTGGTATGGTACATGTACAGAAGTCGGCTTTGTCTGTTTCCCAGACAGAACCATCTAGCGGAAGTGTCCGGTTGACTATGCCACAACACATGTTTGTATGGTACATGTACAGAAGTCGGCTTTGTCTGTTTCCCAGACAGAACAATCTATCGGAAGTGCCTGGCATGAAGGCTGGCTAAGCCACAACAGGTATGATTTTGATATTTGTTTATCTAATTGCTGTATGACGTCGTTCTGTAGAATTCGTTATTTACATGATGTTCGCTGAAATCATTTAACAACCTTTCCATAATTGCTTCAGTGACACATAATTGACCAATATAAACGCACAATGAAAAGCTTAAACGACGCAAAATATCATAATTTATATACTGTTTAGTAAATTATAAACGAGTTATATTTGCCCAGTAGCCTAAAGCGGTGTAACACACTGCTGGCATTTACCGTAACCACACGTTTCATCGCTGAGCTTGTCAACTGTCCCGTATAAACACAGCAGTTGATATTTTTCTACGCCTGTCTCGCAATGTACCAAGGCTTAACCGTTCCGACCCTACTGTATAATCACCATTCAAGGTAGGCCGAACAAAATAGAAGTAATGGCCACTAGGAAGATATGATGAGAGCTATAGGGCTGAATACAACGTTTATTTACGGAAACTATAAGGTTCTTCTACACAAACTGTACTAACAGAAAATCTGGTTAAAGGTGAAAATCCAACGTTATGTATACGTCGTGTCTACATTTACAACAGGTCATAAATGCAGGTCCTCCCTGACTTAGTTGGCTAGGGCACTAAAGCAGCGTAATGACCCAGGAGTCTCTCACAAATGCGGTCGCTGTGAGTTCAAGTCCAGCTCATGCTGGCTTCCTCTCCGACTTTACGTGCGAGGTCTTCCAGCAGCCTGCGGATGGTCGTGGGTTCCCCCTGGGCTCTGCCTGGTTTTCGCCCACCATAATGCTGGCCGCCGTCGTATAAGTGAAATATTCTTGAGTACGGCGTAAAACAACAATCAAATAAATAAATCATAAAATGTAACTTATTTTATCTTGGAAAATTGATCAAGGTCACTGGAGAAAATAAGCAGGAGTGTTGTCAATTCCTAACTGTACATGTGGTAAAGGCCAACGTTCAAGAGAGTGAGACTTTAAAAGAAAAGCACAGATGGACGGGCGGTCTCCAGTTGGTGAGGCCATGCCCCTATTTCAGTTTGGACTAGGAGATAAAAAAATGAAGACGAGTAATATTTACCATATCTGGAGTTTGATTCGCTTCCCATCTAATTCAATCGTCTTAACTTTGAAGTCAATTCCTGGAAAAGAATGGAAAATTTTTCAGCAACAGGCTATCATGTTCAGTACTTTCCGCTATACGCCATCAGTGCAACTAGAAACAGTTCAGTTGATGCTATGTAGGACGTGGTACATGTACAGGTAAAATCTAGGCGTCGTGGCCGACAGACAAAATTGACGTTCCAGGTCTACAATCGCAAGGCCAATTCCTAAAACAACACTCAACACAAAGCACTAAAGAAGTAAGACAGCATGTACAGTAAGAACTTAGGACGGTGTCACGCAGAGAAGCAGTCGACGGTTCTCAGTGATGATGGAAAAACACAATGAATGAGTGAAATCAGTATGGAAACCGTCCGCCACGTACGGTTTGTAAAGTATCGTCGTAATGGTATTTGCTTGGAACAACACTTTCAGATCCCAGTCTGATAGATATTCTACACTCAACTAGCTGCTAACTTCAACTACTTTCAACTACATTATAACACGGCCATATTGCATTTTATAAATTGGACAATATAGAATCCTGACCTGGAACCTTGGGCGTGGCTTACCGAAGCAATACATGTTCTTTTTGGTATAGACATGTACTTCTTTTCGGTACAGACATACACGACTTTTCGGTATAGACATACACGACTTTTCGGTATAGGCATACACTACCTTTCGGTGTAGACATGCACTACTTTTCGGTATAGACATACACTACTTTTTTGGTGTAGACATGTACGACATTTCGGTATAGACATACACTACTTTTCAGCGCAAACATGCACTATTTTTCGTTGAAGACATACACTATTTTTCAGCGCAAACATGCCCTGTTTTCGGTATAAACAAACAATACTGTTCAGTATAGACATACAGTACTTTTGAGTGGAGACACGCACTACTTTCCGGTATAGACATACACTACTTTCCGGTATAGACAAGCCCTTTTTTCCGGTATAGACACACGCTACTTTTCGGTGTGGACCTACACAACGTTCCCATGCATAGCTGGAGCGGTGTTGGGGGCTTTAGACAATGCTACCTTTGGGTGAAGATGATGGTATTGCCTTCACAACAGCCACTTGGAGCACAAATGTAATGAAGGAAATTGTAGTAAAAGAGCACGTGTACATCTATGACAGTACACGTCAGTATACCATGACACTCCCCTGAAGTCGGCACGATCCAACAAAAAAAAAGATACATGGATATAAAGACGTAAAAAGGAACAACTCCTTATGCTCACATATATACAGTGTGGGGAGTGGCGGTTGAAAACGTCATTTCTTAATAGAAAAATTCGCTCTAACGATTTTAAATTGTGTCATTTTCCTTAACGGATACATCGGCAGGCCGGCGTATTGAAAAGATTTGCACGTATAATGTTGTATGTACACAAACCCGCACTGAAATCCGCCAAGTATATATAAACCCAAGTTTTATTCGTTAAAAATAAAGGTCTTTCTGATGCGCCCGTTACCACGCAATCGTAGGCCTATACTCTAATCAGCAAAGTATAAAACATATTTCGTCGACTAGTATATACATTCACATTTTATGACTATGTCCACCTGATGGAAACCAATGAAAATGTTTACAAAGTAAATAACGTGCCATATGTAGGTCAGCGTACTCCAGTCGCCAGGTTAAAATACTAGTATTCGTCATTTATATATCTCTGATAAAAGAAAAAACAAGCTCACCGATAAAATAACAGGCCTTTGGATTTCCACAGTCTCCTCCCGGTGTTGTTTTTTTTTTCACATTTAACCTGCTATCCCATTTTCATAGAAGCAAAGATAACATAATTATAAAGTTTACGGTAACTGGAACACCTGCCCAATCAGTCGCAAAGAAATCAGGCCATTTCCAGGTCAGGCCTAGTCTCACCATGTGACAGGTCAATGTAACTAGTAAACAATAGTCGTGTACTCGTCTACACTCGGGAAATCGATGTGGACCTTTTGTCTCCGTGCAGTGACTCAGTTTTGCTTGCGCGTCCGCTTTTATTCGCATCTGTGTTATTTCGCGTTTTATGTAACTTTTGGGCTTAAATCTGACAATTATTTAACACGGCCCTATTTTCGTAAATGAGGTGTTGCTGAATATAAATTGTAGACGGCTCCCGATACTAATGGCTGCATAACCCTGACTGAGACGTGAGGCCGTGAGGGTGTCCTTCTCGGAAGCGGTGATTGGGTGTCATGTCTGCTGTCAATTTGACGTGACTTAGTGTCACGTTTATTGTCAGTATACAGTGTCTGGGTGCCATGTGTTGAGCCAGTATACAGCGACAAGGTGTCATATCTGGTGTCAGTATACGATGTATGTCATCTTTGCTTTCAGTATATATGGAGTCTGGGTGCCATGTGGTGTCACTATACGATGACCTGGTGTCATGTCTGATGTCAGTATACCGTGCCTGTCTCTCATGTCTGGTGTCAACATTCGGTGAATAAGCGCCAAATATATGATAACCGCGTAATGTTTGGTGTCAGTGCTGTGTTTTGGTGTAATGTCTGGTGTAAATATGCGGTGATTTGTAGGTGACTGGGTGTCAATTTTGCATGGTGTCAGTTTTGCAAGGTGTCATTATACGGGGACTTTGGGCCTGGGTCATGTCTGGTGTTATATGAAATACCTTCAAATATGCTGGGACAAACATGCTACAAAGACATAAGAAGACACTCAAGTGGACACTCGATGAAAACTGGTTTACTGTTTTAATTCAAGGTCGCTTTTAACCCATGTGGCTAAAATTCGAAGTATTTTTCAACACAGCTCAGTCACTGAGTGGTCGTGGTGATTTCCCAAGGGGTCTGGCCGTTTTCGTCCTGCTATAATGCTGGACGCCGTCATGTAAGTCAAATATTTTTGAGTCCGACGTAAAACACCAATCAAATAAAGAAGTCACAAATTAAGTTTTACCAAAACTGAGCGTTATTAAATAAGTGAAAGATTTCAAATTTTTACTAGGCTATACGTTAACAGCAGATACGTGTGTAGTATCCAGTTGCATACTGACAACGCACTGTACAATACGAAAACATCTTAGTTTGTGAAAAGCCCCAGAAGTTTCTTCACGCTGAAAACATTCGCAACTCTGATCACCATGTATTTGTTTGCAAAGAACTATAAATGACTTCCCGTGGCCGAGGGGGTTAGCACGCCAACACCGCGCAATGACCCATGAGCCCAACAATATGCTCGCTGTTAGTTCAAGTCCAGCTCGTGCTGGCTCCCTCTACGCGGGAAGACTTGTCACCAACCTGCGGATAGTCGTGGGTTCCCCCCGGGCTCTGCTCGGTTTCCTCCCACCATAACGCTTGCCCCCGTCGTATCAGTGAAATATTCTTGAGAACAGCGTAAAACACAATGCACGAGGGTTTCTACATTTCATTGTACTCGCATACATAAAGTATAAATGTACATATGCTTTCCACATTTACACCACATTTTCTCAGCACACACACATACATATATATATATATATATATATATATATATATATATATATATATATATATATATATATATATATATCTACATTGTTTCACCTAGGCGTCTGAACTTTAAACCCATGTGGTATTCACCTCATGCCAACATGTGTCCGACACCGACACAAGGTCAAAGGTTAATGCAACCTTCAGGATTTTTCGCCACACGCTATTTGAATCTATGGAGAGCCCTTAATCTCCACGCTAAACAACCGAGGGACATTGACATTTCATCCATTACAGGTTTTCAACATAGAGATCATGAGTTCGAAACTGTATTTTTATACAGTTTTTTTTTTTAATGCAACCTATGTATTTCTGGCAAAATAACTTCTTAGCATCGTGGGAATTTCCATGCCATATCGCCTGACCCTACAAGGCAAAATTCTGTTTATATTTTTTCAGGATTTTTCGCCACAAGCTATTTGAATCTATGGAGAGCCTTTAATCTCCACACTAAACAACCGAGCGACATTGACATTTCATCCATTACAGGTTTTCAACATAGAGATCATGAGTTCGTAACTGTCTTTTTATATAGTTTTTTTTTCTCTTGATTTGCCCACAGTTTATGCTGAATTGTTACATGTATGTACGCACGTACACCCCCACGATGCATATTTCACACGGACGCGCACGCGTAGCGTTATAATGGTATTCATCTTATCAAGCAGGAAAACATTAATTATAGAGAGAATAATGAATTGGCTAATACGTACAGGTGACATCAATTACACGTCCTTATTAAGCCAGCGGTTATGGGTGAACTTAAGACAACGTGCCAAACACTAACTGACTCGTGACAGTACAGATAGCAATGTAACGTGACCTATTTGCATTACAAAAGTGTATACATATTACACACCGGCATGTAAATATATGTACATATACGGCACACAGGAGTGCTTGGGAATTAACGTCGTACTCAATTTTTCAGTCATATTGTTGCAGGACGGATTTCCACCGCTCTTTTATCTAGTGCTGAGACGTCTTACCTAAAGTCTTAGGTGTGACTCGAACCAGGATTTACCCTAATGTGCTATTGGGTCACACAGGAAAGTGAATATACACAATCATACTATATATCGGGGTACATGTGATTTATTTATTCATTTGATTGGTGTTTTACGCCGTACTCAAGAAGTCTTAAAGACGACAGAAAGCTACAACAGCATTGGATGTCGTGTCACAATGAGACACACTCGTATGTGACCTCATCCTGGGAGCGTCCTTGACCTTGAACACAGCCGATACACACACCATGCATCACCCACGGTAATATTCAGGAGATTTCCATGGCTATATGTGTATTCTTGTAAAGAAAATTACTCGCACGGAACAGACAGTTCATTGTGAATGAAACTACGAGGAGACAATTTGTATAAAGGAGATAATACAAAAGTTGTATTCGTTTAGACTGAGAACTACACGAACAACCTTATATAGTTATAATTATCATACCTGGACAGCTCATGCGTGACGCGCCACAGGGCTAAACTGAGAGAAAGTTTTCTCAGCTGAATTTGTCAGGTTTTCTCCAGTTCTAAGACTGTATCGTCGTATGCTGTCTACAAGTCATCCCCATCAAAAGTGATTTTGTCTACGGGACTCTGACAGGAAAGGGGTCACAGGAAAGGGGTCACAAATGTCCGAATGTCGAAAGGGTTCCCATCTGACAGGAAAAAGACCCCATCTGACAGAAAAGAAACCCATCTGAGAAGGAAAGAGATCCCAACTTTCAGGAAAGGGACTCCGTCTGTCAGGAAATGGATCAACGCTGAGAGGAAAGAGATCCCAACTGTCAGGAATGGAATTCCGTCTGTCAGAAAAGTGATCCCAACTTCCAGGAAAGGAACCCCATCTGACAGGAAAAAGAGGCCTCATGTAACAGAAAAGAAATCCAGTCTGACAGAGAAGAGATCCACCTGAGAGGGAATGAACCCCATGTGGTAGGAAACGGACGACAGGCCTCTTATCTTCTACGTACAGGATTTCTACATCTACATCCCGAACAAAAGGGACCCTATCACGCGGTGGATTAATGAATCTCTTGTAGCAGAAAAAGACAGCACTTGGAGGCAAATGGATTCGATTTGGCAGGAATAAAACCAATTTAGCAAGAAAAGACATCCTCTGCTTCAGTGTGTTAGCGACATGTGAGTGACATCACCGTCATGCATTTCTTCATACAATACATCTGGTTTAGTTTCGTCTTGTTAATGATTAGCACGAAGCAATCTGCGTTACAAATACATGTAACAACCGGCCATATACCAGTCACCGGGAACAAGGGATTAAACACAAGCACAAATACATGTAACATCCCGGCCATATACCAGTCACCGGGAAGAAGGGATTAAACACAAGCACAAATACATGTAACAACTGGCCATATACCAGTCACCGGGAACAAGGTATTAAACACAAGCACAAATACATGTAACAATCCGGCCATATACCAGTCACCTGGAACAAGGGATTAAACACAAGTACAAATACATGTAACAATCCGGCCATATACCAGTCCCCGGGAACAAGGGATTAAACACAAGCACAAATACATGTAACAACCGGCCATATACCAGTCACCGGGAACAAGGGATTAAACACAAGCACAAATACATGTAACAATCCGGCCATATACCAGTCACCGGGAACAAGGGATTAAACACAAGCACAAATACATGTAACAATCTGGCCTTATACCAGTCACCGGGAACAAGGGATTAAACACAAGCACAAATACATGTAACAATCCGGCCATATACCAATCACAGGGAAGAAGGGATTAAGCACAAGCACAAATACATGTAACAACCGGCCATATACCAGTCACCTGGAACAAGGTATTAAACACAAGCACAAATACATGTAACAATCCGGCAATATATACCAGTTACCGGGAACAAGGGATTAAACACAAGCACAAATACATGTAACAACCGGCCATATACCAGTCACCGGGAACAAGGGATTAAACACAAGCACAAATACATGTAACAATCCGGCCATATACCAGTCACCGGGAACAAGGGATTAAATACAAGTACAAATACATGTAACAATCCGGCCATATACCAGTCACCGGGAACAAGGGATTAAACACAAGTATAAATACATGTAACAACCCGGCCATATACCAGTCACCGGGAACAAGGGATTAAAGACAAGCACAAATACATGTAACAATCCGGCCATACACCAGTCCCCGGGAACAAGGGATTAAACACAAGTACAAATACATGTAACAATCCGGCAATATATACCAGTTACCGGGAACAAGGGATTAAACACAAGCACAAATACATGTAACAACCGGCCATATACCAGTCACCGGGAACAAGGGATTAAACACAAGTATAAATACATGTGACAACCGGCCATATACCAGTCACCGGGAACAAGGGATTAAACACAAGCACAAATACATGTAACAACCGGCCATATACCAGTCACCGGGAACAGGGGATTAAACACAAGCACAAATACATGTAACAACCCGGCCATATACCAGTCACCGGGAACAAGGGATTAAACACAAGCACAAATACATGTAACAACCGGCCATATACCAGTCACCGGGAACAAGGGATTAAACACAAGCACAAATACATGTGACAACCGGCCATATACCAGTCACCGGGAAGAAGGGATTAAACACAAGCACAAATACATGTAACAACTGGCCATATACCGGAACAAGGGATTAAACACAAGCACAAATACATGTGACAACCGGCCATATACCAGTCACCGGGAACAAGGGATTAAACACAGGTACAAATACATGTAACAATCCGGCCATATACCAGTCAGCGGGAACAAGGGATTAAACACAAGCAAAAATACATGTAACAACCGGCCATATACCCGTCACCGGGAACAAGAGAACAAGCACAAGCATACAGACTGTAGGAAAAACAGCAGGGCAAATCTAGAAAAACACACTGGCAACGAAAAATTGTAACGGCAATAATCAGGCCGAATCACGTGCTTCTTTGTTCTATATCGTTGGAGATTTTTCAGAGAGGGGAGGCAGACGCCTGCATTAGTGCGCTGACAGCATCCGTAAAACCAAACTGTCGTCAGTCAACACGCACGATCAATGCTGCCGGAATATTGCTCACTCATACTGGGATATTTCTTGGAAATGCTCATGACCAAGTTGTGCACACGGCACAAATAAGGCAGCTGGCGGCCGATTCCATACTAAAACGTTTGCTGGCTCTGGTTAAAACTGCAAACGTGATCATGCCAGCATTTCTTCCAAAGTTACAGCACAGGACAAATATAAATAAATTTAGGTTTTGGTATCAAAGTGCAGGTGATATTAGAGTTAAAGTCCTTTTTCAGGTTTTACTTGCTTAAGCTAGCTCTGTCTCCATCAATGCCATTTCCTCTCATGTGATACGCAGAGGAGCTTCTCCTTCATATCGCCTAGAACTGTGCTTGAAGTTAGTCACCTCGATCCAAATCTCTTTCATTTGTGGATAGTTCACTGAAATTGCTCCTATTCTTACGAAAACTGGTTATTACAACTTCACTATCATTGTCTGTCATCTAAACGTTTCCGCGCGGTTACGACAAGGGGGTTTGTTGCTTTCAGGCACTCAGCAGTTACACATACCTTCCCTCAAGCTCATGTTGTGTGGGATATATCGCTGTTAACACTGGCGGTTTTTGGTATATACAATGAAAGAAAAGAAAGGTAGTATATTTTGTGTCGTCTACAGCTGAGGATCTTAAGTTAAGAACGAAATAATTATAATTAAAGACGTACGGCATACAGAGTAAATCCAGAGCAGAGTCTGTAGTGTGATAGCTGGTAAATAGTCACACGTAACCGGTGAAATACGACATCTTGTCAATTTACCTCAGTCAGGGTTCTATTCGAACTGTTCATGGAAATGCATAAATAGTAGCAATTTACACGCCCCTAGTACCATGGCTTAAGCAGAATTGGGTAAAAAATACGTACGGGTGTTAATTGCAATGTATTAGACGTGACTGGTCTAGAATTACTCAAAAGGCTAAGTTGTCATCACATTTAACATACAATCACATGAAAACCATGCAAAGGGATAATAAGTACAATATCAACGGTTGGCTTTCGCTTCACTGCCGTGACTTTGGGCCCTTGACTGATATGAACACAGCAGCTAGTTCGATTGAACTACAGATCAGACATAACTTGGCGATCCCACCAATCAGCCACATGTTCTTCCTAAAGAAATGATTTGACCTCAGTTAATATGATTGGTTAAAAGCGCACCTTCGCTCTAACACTTCATTGGTCAACATGTGCTCCAGGTATTTGGACAGAAATGAAATTACACACTATACATGCCAGGGTCAAGTCTGAAGAGATAATGGAATGGCCTCTGTTAGAACTAGAATAGTAACATATATGAGTTGTCACGAAACTAAAGTTATCGGGGAATCCATGCATGCAATGCCTATAACAGTCACATGCAATGTGTGTAACCGTCACATGCAATGTCTATAACAGTCACATGCAATGTGTGTAACAGTCATATGCAATGTCTATAACAGTCACATGCAATGTGTGTAACAGTCATATGCAATGTCTATAACAGTCACATGCAATGTGTGTAACAGTCACATGCAATGTGTGTAACAGTCACATGCAATGTCTATAACAGTCACATGCAATGTGTGTAAAAGTCACTTGCACAGCCGCCATTAAGTTGCTCGGAGATTAATGAGTTTGAATGAGGCATACAGCTTTGGTTCCGGGGAAACAGCTTGATATAAAATTATACACATGTAGTTCAGAATTTGTTTTCTAGAATATCCGTCATTTTGTCTAAATTAAGTCTGTATTTAATTGTCTAAATACACACAGATTAACATCATAGAATTCTACAGTCATGATCAATACGTGCCATCAATAGTAATAATATTTACATCCAGACAGACTCTATAAATGGATATTTAAACCTGAATGGACTCTATATAGTAATACTGACAATTGGAATGAGTCTATATATTAATTCTTACACCTGGACAAACCCAAAATATATTTATATTTACACCTGGCCAGGCCCTATAAATTAATATTTACACCTGGACAGACCCTATAAATTAATATTTACACCTGGACAGACCCTATAAATTAATATTTACACCTGGACAGACCCTATATATAAATATTTATACCTGGATGTACTAGATCACTTGGTGTTAGTCTGGCTTGAGGAAGTCGACAACGATGTGTCCACGGGACAACGTCAGGAGAAAATCATTTATTCACTTCTGTCCAAATTACGCAGTATACAGGAACGGAATAGTTCGCTGATTGCATACTCGACTGCGCATGAGTCATGTCATATGCTATTCACGTGACCTGTTTATTTGCAAATTTCATTAATTCAGGTCAGGATTCTCGCCGACTATGGGTGAATTTGTTAATGCCGCAAGAAGTCACGAACATAGACTGAGTTAATGAATTAGTACGAATATTTTTTCCAACTCAAGGAGATCTTGTAAAGGCTTTTTCAAGAAGTATATGTATATCTGACCGGATTTCAATTATTTTCACAAGAGGTCGAACTTTAGATGTCAATAATATAAAAATACACCAGTGCTACGGTTGCTGCCCCCTGTAGCTGTATCTAAAATGTCTACACACTAATGTGCATGTAGATAGCAAATCAGACAAGGAATCCCAGAGAAGAAAATAAACTTACACACTTCTGTATCCACACAAACCTAACATAAGAACCCCTAAATTTGAGTTTAAATCCATTGTGGTTAAATCTGAAAACAAAAGGGTTGAAACATTTTTAGCAGGTCCACGTACAGAGATTAAATGCTCAATGCAGGCTTACACAAATGTGCACCCTGGCCTGTATGTAATGGTGTGAATATAATCGCGAGCGGTCAGTCAAAGTGAGCATGTACACGCTCAGCTATACCTGCATGTACACGCACAGCTATACCTGCATGTACACGCTCAGCTATACCTGCATGTACACGCTCAGCTATACCTGCATGTACACGCAAAGCTATACCTGCATGTACACGCACAGCTATACCTGCATGTACACGCTCAGCTATACCTGCATGTACACGCTCAGCTATACCTGCATGTACACGCTCAGCTATACCTGCATGTACACGCTCAGCTATACCTGCATGTACACGCTCAGCTATACCTGCATGTACACGCACAGCTATACCTGCATGTACACGCACAGCTATACCTGCATGTACACGCTCAGCTATACCTGCATGTACACGCTCAGCTATACCTGCATGTACACGCTCAGCTATACCTGCATGTACACGCACAGCTATACCTGCATGTACACATGCAGCAATATCAGCATGTACACGCGCAGATATACCTGTATATACACGCGCAGCTATACCTGCATGTACAGAGTTACCTATACCTGCATGTACATGCGCACCTATGCCGGCATGTATAACGGGCAGGTATAAATGCATGTGAGCTCATACGTAGGTCACATTAGCTACACATACCTGAATGTGTGCAGATCAGATAGGGTCATCAGCCGATGTGCTGCCCTGTTTTTATCTGCATACATATATAGCTCATTAGGCTATGGCATGGCCATGTATACTGCGCTTATAATCTGCATACTGGGTACATTAATTAAACCACCTTGAACATGTACACGTGATTTGCGTCGCTTGGCACTATGACTTTCCTCGTGAATATACAAGGCCTGGTAATTCTGCAACTCTGTACAGTGACCTCAGTTAGGAAGAAAAGCTTACGCATACATACGAACTAAAGTAAAAGTGATCCTTTGCGAATTCACCCTACATTTACAACAACATGCCGAGCCAATGACGTATTCTAGTCACATTCTTTGATTCATGTATTAAACGTCAGCGGTGTGTAACTACGAGTCACTGTCATAAGTTTTAGGGATGAAGTAGAACTCCCGAATGTCCACTCCTGTTTTCTTGCTGTAGCTTCTCTGTGCTGAGTGCCAGGCGAGGAAACAACGATTACCATTTTTATAAAGTCTTTGGTATGACCCGACCGGGGTTTGATCCCTTGTCCCCCGATTCGAGGCGGACGTTCTATTAGGCCAGCGCAGCGGGCCTGTTAATTTTGGTAGAATACTATTATGCCTGAGTGATGGCAGAATATACGTTATTATATGGTATCACTATAGTTAGATGATTAGAATCACATAGGGCATAGGTCAAAGTTCAAAGTACCCGACAGGTGCGCAGCAAATGTCTAATCATACACACGAGGATACACCCACATTTCGTCTCTATATTAACTAATACGTACGTGGGAAGGTCTGCCAGCAACGTGCGGATGGTCGTGGGTTTCCCCCGGGCTCTGCCCGGTTTCCACTCACCATAATGCTGGCCGCCGTCGTATAAGTGAAATATTCTTGAGTACGGCGTAAAACACCAGTCAAATAAATAAATAGAATATTAACTAATAAAACCCCCAAAATAACACAAATATAACCCTATGACATCACACACACCAATGTACGTGCTATACCATGTTATATGTGTATGTATAAAGCTGTCTGTTGTTTTCACAACTGCATGCTGGTTAGCTACAGATGTACATTGTACTGTTTCTTTTTCAACGTGAAATGTTTCTTTTTAAAGTGTGCGAAATAACACTTTATCACTGAACAAGATTCCCATAGTTGATATTTATATAAATCATGAAAGTAAACAAATTCAAATTCCTTTGTTTGTATAAATAAACAGCATGAAATGATATTATTTGCGGTTTTCACAGCTCACTCGAAAAATATTTGTGATATTCAACCTTCACTGTGCAATATTCTGTTTTTGACAATATCGTGATTTTGTGTATTTGAACAATTTTAGGCAATGTTTTCAGCTGTAGGCCTTCACCGACTTGTGTATCTAATATAACGTCGTATCTTGTTGCGTGACGTAAGAAATGTTAAAGTTAACTGAACTTTTATTATGACGTCATCCTGCAAAGATCGGATTGGGACGTCATAAAAGAAAATGTTTCTTTTTTAATGTCATGGCGTCGGGGTGTGTAATAACAAAAGTAATACCTTACTGTAATGAGATATATAACTTTTATCAGTGAAGGAAATCCTGACAATTTCCCTTCATACAGATAATAAACATGTGTACTGCATATTTGGCAAAGAGCTTAATGATGCTCACCACCGGTTTCATCAACTCGCAAATCAGACCACAGTCGTATAAGTGGTAAATATCGTAACTACACCATCACATACAGAAACAAATGGGCCTGAATAAAGCTCAGACACTACTTCACACTATACTACAGACACTATAACACTACTACCTACATACATACAGGTGCACACAGGTGTATACAACCTACCTATAGTGGTAATGTATACTTATGACAAATTTTAACAGTATTCACCACAGGTGGACGAGTGGTTTAAGGCGCTTGTCTTTCTATCGGAAGAACACATAAAGTAGGCTATGTGTACGGGTTCAATCCCTTGATTTGACACATTCTCCCGGTCACGCTTTTTTTGGGGCTTTGGTGACAATAATCCACCAGTGACGCTTTCATGAGTCTAATGATCGCGATGTGTATGTCACACGGAGGACAAATTAAAGGTCGGTGGTTTATGCGGTATGGTTTTTTTTTTACCATAAAAAAGACCCCTATCGCATGTGAAAAATTCTTGGATATTAAACAACAAGTAAAATAAATATGATCAAGAACTGATTATGCTCGCCACCGATTTTTCTCATCCACAAATGTGACCATAATCCAAAACTGATTATGCTCGCCACCGATTTTTCTCATCCACAAATGTGACCATAATCAAAAACTGACTGTGCTCGCCACCGGTTTTCCTCATCCATAAATGTGACCATAATCAAAAACTGACTGTGCTCGCCACCGGTTTTCCTCATCCACAAATGTGGCCATAATGAGAAAACGATTATGCTCGCCACCGATTTTCATCATCCACAAATGTGACCATAATCAAAAACTGATTGTGCTCGCCACCGGTTTTCCTCATCCACAAATGTGGCCATAATGAAAAAACGATTTAGCTCGCTACCGATTTTCCCCATCCACAAATGCGACCATAATCGTACACGTAATGGAATTAAATCAATAGTAGATCCTGCATCAATCAAATAAAGAAATGAATTTCACATGCATCTGTCATATTCAAATGTGTATCTCAGTACAGGTGTCTGACTTACCTATGGTGGTGATGTAGGTAGAGTTGTAAGAATCGTCAGCAAATCGGCACAGTATACACGTTTTCCCAACCCCTGAGTCTCCGATCAACAAAAGCTTGATGAGATAATCGAACGGCTTTGGCATTTGCAGCCATCCTCGCAGTTGTACATATCCCGCGGCGTATGTAGACCTATATATAAATGTACACCCGTAGGTATCATCGAGTCTGTACGTGTGTGTACTCCGTCCGATTTAGGTTACGGTACATGCGAAACCTTGCTCAACAACGACCACGGTGGCAAACGCCGGATAGCCCGATCCCTCCCGCAACCACGCGCCCTTGTCCCCAGTCGAATCGTCTCGGCACTTAATCGGTCTCCCTGAGCAGACTTTCTGGACGAGCGGAGACTGTTCGGCAGCCTAACTCGGGTCTTGCTGTACGCCGGGCGACGGGCTGGTTATGCACTTACAGGGCTGTGTCTCGCTGGTAGGAGTAGCGTCCTATGTACCGTAAACACTCTAGTTGTCTGAACTGTGCCCATGGCCTGATATAAATTCATCGTGAGCGATGTCGTGATCGTATGTATGGGTTATATTAATGTTTATGGAAACTACACATGCTCTTGTAAATGTTTATAATGATAGCAAACTGACAACCCTATGCTTCACAGTGACTATGATGTATAGGCTGTAGGCCTATGTGCATTCTCACTGCCATTCACTACATCACACAAATACCTGTAACTCTATACACATCCCCAGCCAAGTGTAGAAATAAATAGGCTGTAGGCATATTGATTGATTTATCTGATTGTTAGTTTAACGTCAAAATTAAACATGGCATGAAATCCCACCATGCCACATTACACACAGGACTAGTCTGTCCTGTTTCCTTGTTATAAGATCTCAATGTTCAGCGCCAAGCGAGGCGGCAACAGGTGTCATTTTCTTTTACCAAGTCTTTAACTGATATGACCTAATCCGGATTCCATGCTGTTACAGTCATGTCATGGCGATGAACAGCATACTAATAAAGAGTAATTTTCACTATGCATTAAATGGCATGCTAGAATTGATATACATGAAAACATGTAGTGGAAAAGAGCGAGTATAACCTAGAAATCCCCCGCCCAACGCCGGGTTTGAACCCCCACCTCGTGCATGTACATGTGTGCCGAAGTCGAGCACCTCATAATATCCATGTATATATGTATCACTATAGCTAGACCAGCCACCATTTATTTATTTGATTGGTGTTTTTCACAGCCCTTACGGTGGCCAGCATTTCCATGGGAGGTACGGGTAACCGAGCAGAGGCAGGTAGAAACACTACAACCATCCGCAGGTTGCTGGAAGACCTGCCCACATACGGGCCCCGTCGCTGTATCTACATACATGTATGTCTATGTTTAAACGCAAGCACGCTTCGTGCATCTAAGGACATCTGAATTGTAAGCTATGCATGGCTAGATATTGCTTTTTCCGAACGCGGCCAAAGTCAGGCCTTATTTCTTCAGATGGTGCCGATATACGTCCTCATTTGACCCTCGCGTACTCGGATGTTGGTATTTATAGGCCTGCACTGTGATTGGGTGTAGCTTCAGGACAAATACAGTCCCTACATGCATGAATTAAACTGCAAATTCACAAAAGTCGGAAATATACAGTTCTGTTTCGCCCAGACCCAGGCGGATTTACTCTGAGATTGAGACACAGCATCTGTTAGATGTACATGTATAGGCGCTCTGGCCACACACAGCCTTAATTAACCCCAGCTTGGGAGTGGGTCACACATGGTCCAGTTCTCAGGGGTAATTCCCGTGGGTTCAAAACCGATCTTGGACACGAAAGTCCATTGTAGATTCTCTCCTTCGCTCGCTGCTTATGGGTCCTTAATTGGGTGTCTCCATCGTGTGGTGCTTAGCAAAGTATTTTCCACCAATAATTATGGTGAGCATACATGGATATACCTACGTGCCTACGGTATGTGGGGAAGATCGTCAGTAAACTGCCAAAAGTCGCTGGTTTAATTATCCCCGAATCGTGGGTGCTCTTCCACCCATAAAGGGCTATACTGACCACAGTATGTGAAAAATTCCTTTTATGACGTTGAACAATATTAATAAATTTATATTAAATAAATGTATTAATCCCAATTAATTAATTTATTTCAGTATTTATTTAAATAGTCGAGTGCTTCGATCGAATGATCATGTATACCTATGCGTGAGATTCAATGTTTTCATCGTGGTGAACTCGTCGTCAAGTCGAACATCAAATCAGTGAGGCAGCTTATCAGTCAATAAATATATTGTTCCAAGCATCGACCCATCCTGCAAACTAGTCGACAGGCTACAATATGAGAGATAATGTTAGGTCACAACTGTGTGTTTGCGGTCAGTTTTTCCTTACTTGCGATGTACCAGACCCACTGGTTTTGAGTGGGCCATAAATTTTAGGCTTAGCACAGGACTCTTTTCGCCTCCGATTCTGAAGAGTTATCAGTGATGGCGGAAGACGAAAGTTCGCGGTGCTCAACAAGTTGTTCTGAAGGAGAAACGCACTTGATTAGTTCAGGTGCAAATGGCTTTAACAGAGATGAAGAGGATTTGGAAAAGGAAAACTTTCAGAGGATATTAAACGCATTCCTGTTTTACAGGTGCTGCATTCATAGGACTTTCGATCGAGTTTGACTTTACGGTCTAATGATTTCACAACAACAACCAAACTAAAACTTTGGAAGTCAAGTGTACGATAACAACACCAGCAGCTTATACCCTGCTCATAGTCGCCGTAAACTAAAGTGTACATGTGGTGTTGAAAATTTTACAAGCATGATTACTGTTCACGTGATTCATAACACAAGCGAAATCAAACAACATTTAGATTCTAAACAAGACCAGTCCAACCGACAGATGGCAGTAATGGACGGGTATAACGACTGTATTTGACTGGGGTCAGCTACACACAAGTGACCGAAACACTGAATGTGCTGCGTGGACATCTATCAAAGCAACAGTTTTCAAAACTGCACATTTCAAGCCAACCAAAAATATTAAGTATGTAGCGGTTTATATTAATTTCGGGCCTACTTTTTGAACCGCGTGAAACACGCCCACAAATGCCGACATGGAAAGACATTATTTAATGGCTTTTGACCCCAGACTTGATCACGTGACTCAATCAACATGGCTTCTAAGTAGCGCTATCGATCTTCTTCGGTCTGACCCAATAAGTATACTTGAAAAGAAATCCATTTTGCATATAATGTAAATGTCTGGGTAACAAGAAGTGTGCGTTTATTGACTCTGCCGCATTAGTAAGTATCCACGTTGACACAGTAGTTTCTCAAAGACTTCCCTGAAATCTGATACCAGTCCTGTCTGGTCTGTGATTCCGGCCTTTATGCCCATCCAGTCTTCCATTCTAGTCAATGATTTCAGTCTCAAACCTGTTCAGCCTATCATTCTTGTCTTTATACCTGTCAGGTCTATCATTCTGGTCTTCCTACCCATTGTCTACCATGTCCAATCCTATGTTACAGATCACATTCACTGAAGCGTGTCCAGAGAGCGGAGCAGCAGTATCGAGATCTGCCTGCTCACCACCAAGAAATGTTGCCATGCTACATGGATCATATCGACCTGGTGCGCACCTGTATTGATCATAATTACCAGGTGATCAAGTTAATCACGGCGCAGACAAGCGGCATGTTTGAAAACAAGGATCATGGACCCGTGCAAAGTGTAAGTTTCTCACCATTTTCTAATACGAGTTAATATTTAAATATTTGAAATTCTACCCCAAAATGTGTTAAATGTTTTTGTTTCAGCAAATCAACTAAGATTTTTAACAACTAAGTTTTTATCTGACTGTTTCTAGTTTGGTCGCATCTTCACTTATTTAATAATTTCATTGTTGTTGAACTTCACACTTTAGAAGTTTCTCTGATGACATGTCATTCAATTTGGTGATCAATTTCTGGGGGACGGAGGTAAACTGGGGTAAGCCACATATTCAATGTGTGCAATGTGTGCAATGTGTTATATTCAAGACCACGGATAATGTGGGCATAATTTGCCATTTTACTCACGCCGACATTCTCTTGTTGACACAGTGGTGAAAACATTGTCTAAATAACATGTGTTAACACAAAAATCTGCTTCACCGCCTAATAAGCCCAAAACCAGGTTTTTGTTGATTTTCTGTATTTATTATCAGCCGTAGCTCTCAGAATGTCGTCTAATGTTGTTCATTTCCCTGTACCTTCCTATGTCATTTTTCACCTCGTCTGCTTGTGCTGATGCATATAAGTAAAGTGCCCGGGTTATTCCTGCGATAAACCTTGATAGCTGTCATCTAATCAAAATTAAGAAGGCTGTTAAGCACAAGTCAAGTAAATAAAGTTAGGTAAAACTTCTCTTTGTTAAAACTGAAATTATATTAATAAAAGAAGCTTGTATATTTCATGTGTGAATGTCATTTGTTATGTTTAAGGGGGAGAATGTCATTCGCGGTGTACCTCCTACTGGATTTGACATGGACAAGGTCAAGACGACCCTGAAACAGTTCTCCCGCGACTGGAGCGACGCTGGAAAAGCAGAGAGATCTGCATGCTACGATCCAGTCATCGCTGAAATTTGTCAAAGGTTCCCAGTCCATAAGTGGTGAGAGTTTAATATGTGCTCATCTGGCTGTTTCCATCAGTTCAAGCTAGATGCCTGAAATGAAATTTGCATCTCTACTGTTGTGTTGATGGCGGGGACGAGAAGGCATGTGGCACGTGTTGGTGAGGAAGTACGGTTGATGAATTGAGGTGGGGCTGTAAGCGAGGCTCTGACAATAAGGGGTGGGGGCTGATGAGTGGAGAGCGAGGGTGATGATTGGGGAGGGGGGGGGATGGGGTCAGATGATTTGGGGTGCTGAAGATTGGGGGTGCTGAAAACTGGGTGGGAGGTGACTGGGCTGATGATTGGAGAGAGGGACTGAGGTATGGGTGACTGGGCTAATGATTGGAGAGAGGGACTGAGGTATGGGTGACTGGGCTAATGATTGGAGAGAGGGACTGAGGTATGGGTGACTGGCTGATGATTGGAGAGAGGGACAGGTATGGGTGACTGGGCTGATGATTGGAGAGAGGGACTGAGGTATGGGTGACTGGGCTGATGATTGGAGAGAGGGACTGAGGTGTGGTTGAATTGGCTGATGATTGGAGAGAGGGACTGAGGTATGGGTGACTGGGCTGATGATCGGAGAGAGGGACTGAGGTGTGGGTGACTGGGCTGATGATTGGAGAGAGGGACTGAGGTATGGGTGAATGGGCTGATGATTGGAGAGAGGGACTGAGGTATGGGTGGCTGGGCTGATGATTGGAGAGAGGGACTGAGGTATGGGTGAATGGGCTGATGATTGGAGAGAGGGACTGAGGTATGGGTGGCTGGGCTGATGATTGGAGAGAGGGACTGAGGTATGTGTGACTGGGCTGATTATTGGAGAGAGGGACTGAGGTATGTGTGACTGGGCTGATGATTGGAGAGAGGGACTGAGGTATGGGTGAATGGGCTGATGATTGAAGAGAGGGACTGAGGTATGGGTGAATGGGCTGATGATTGGAGAGAGGGACTGAGGTATGGGTGACTGGGCTGATGATTGGAGAGAGGGACTGAGGTATGGGTGACTGGGCTGATGATTGGAGAGAGGGACTGAGGTATGGGTGACTGGGCTGATGATTGGAGAGAGGGACTGAGGTATGGGTGACTGGGCTGATGATTGGAGAGAGGGACTGAGGTGTGGGTGAATGGGCTAATGATTGGAGAGAGGGACTGAGGTATGGGTGGCTGGGCTAATGATTGGAGAGAGGGACTGAGGTATGGGTGGCTGGGCTGATAATTGGAGAGAGGGACTGAGGTATGGGTGGCTGGGCTGATGATTGGAGAGAGGGACTGAGGTATGGGTGGCTGGGCTGATGATTGGAGAGAAGGACTGAGGTATGGGTGAATGGGCTGATGATTGAAGAGAGGGACTGAGGTGTGGGTGAATGGGCTGATGATTGGAGAGAGGGACTGAGGTATGGGTGGCTGGGCTGATGGTTGGAGAGAGGGACTGAGGTATGGGTGACTAGGCTGATGATTGAAGAGAGGGACTGAGGTATGGGTGACTGGGCTGATGATTGGAGAGAGGGACTGAGGTATGGGTGACTGGGCTGATGATTGGAGAGAGGGACTGAGGTATGGGTGACTGGGCTAATGATTAGAGAGAGGGACTGAGGTATGGGTGACTGGGCTGATGATTGGAGAGAGGGACTGAGGTGTGGGTGACTAGGCTGATGATTGAAGAGAGGGACTGAGGTATGGGTGACTGGGCTGATGATTGGAGAGAGGGACTGAGGTATGGGTGACTGGGCTGATGATTGGAGAGAGGGACTGAGGTATGGGTGACTGGGCTGATGATTGGAGAGAGGGACTGAGGTATGGGTGACTGGGCTGATGATTGGGGAGAGGGACTGAGGTGTGGGTGAATGGGCTAATGATTGGAGAGAGGGACTGAGGTATGGGTGGCTGGGCTAATGATTGGAGAGAGGGACTGAGGTATGGGTGACTAGGCTGATGATTGGAGAGAGGGACTGAGGTGTGGGTGACTGGGCTGATGATTGAAGAGAGGGACTGAGGTATGGGTGACTGGGCTGATGATTGAAGAGAGGGACTGAGGTATGGGTGGCTGGGCTGATGATTGGAGAGAGGGACTGAGGTGTGGGTGAATGGGCTAATGATTGGAGAGAGGGACTGAGGTATGGGTGACTGGGCTGATGATTGGAGAGAGGGACTGAGGTATGGGTGACTGGGCTGATGATTGGAGAGAGGGACTGAGGTGTGGGTGACTGGGCTGATGATTGGAGAGAGGGACTGAGGTATGGGTGGCTGGGCTGATGATTGGAGAGAGGGACTGAGGTATGGGTGACTGGGCTGATGATTGGAGAGAGGGACTGAGGTATGGGTGACTAGACTGATGATTGGAGAGAGGGACTGAGGTATGGGTGACTGGGCTGATGGTTGGAGAGAGGGACTGAGGTGTTGGTGAATGGGCTAATGATTGAAGAGAGGGACTGAGGTATGGGTGACTGGGCTGATGGTTGGAGAGAGGGACTGAGGTATGGGTGACTGGGCTGATGATTGGAGAGAGGGACTGAGGTATGGGTGGCTGGGCTGATGATTGGAGAGAGGGACTGAGGTATGGGTGACTGGGCTGATGATTGGAGAGAGGGACTGAGGTATGGGTGACTGGGCTGATGATTGGAGAGAGGGACTGAGGTATGGGTGAATGGGCTGATGATTGGAGAGAGGGACTGAGGTATGGGTGACTAGGCTGATGATTGGAGAGAGGGACTGAGGTGTTGGTGAATGGGCTAATGATTGAAGAGAGGGACTGAGGTATGGGTGACTGGGCTGATGGTTGGAGAGAGGGACTGAGGTGTTGGTGAATGGGCTAATGATTGAAGAGAGGGACTGAGGTATGGGTGACTGGGCTGATGGTTGGAGAGAGGGACTGAGGTGTTGGTGAATGGGCTAATGATTGAAGAGAGGGACTGAGGTATGGGTGACTGGGCTGATGATTGGAGAGAGGGACTGAGGTATGGGTGGCTGGGCTGATGATTGGAGAGAGGGACTGAGGTAGGGATGACTGGGCTAATGATTGGAGAGAGGGACTGAGGTATGGGTGACTGGGCTGATGATTGGAGAGAGGGACTGAGGTATGGGTGACTGGGCTGATGATTGGAGAGGGGGACTGAGGTGTGGGTGACTGGGCTGATGATTGGAGAGAGGGACTGAGGTATGTGTGACTGGGCTGATGATTGAAGAGAGGAACTGAGGTATGTGTGACTGGGCTGATGATTGGAGAGAGGGACTGAGGTATGGGTGACTAGGCTGATGATTGGAGAGAGGGACTGAGGTGTGGGTGACTGGGCTGATGATTGAAGAGAGGGACTGAGGTATGGGTGACTGGGCTAATGATTGAAGAGAGGGACTGAGGTATGGGTGACTGGGCTAATGATTGAAGAGAGGGACTGAGGTGTGGGTGACTGGGCTAATGATTGAAGAGAGGGACTGAGGTGTGGGTGACTGGGCTGATGATTGAAGAGAGGGACTGAGGTATGTGTGACTGGGCTTATGATTGGAGAGAGGGACTGAGGTATGGGTGACTAGGCTGATGATTGGAGAGAGGGACTGAGGTGTGGGTGACTGGGCTGATGATTGAAGAGAGGGACTGAGGTATGGGTGACTGGGCTAATGATTGAAGAGAGGGACTGAGGTATGGGTGACTGGGCTGATGATTGGAGAGAGGGACTGAGGTATGGGTGGCTGGGCTGATGATTGTAGAGAGGGACTGAGGTGTGGGTGACTGGGCTGATGATTGAAGAGAGGGACTGAGGTATGTGTGACTGGGCTGATGATTGGAGAGAGGGACTGAGGTATGGGTGACTGGGCTGATGATTGGAGAGAGGGACTGAGGTATGGGTGACTGGGCTGATGATTGGAGAGAGGGACTGAGGTATGGGTGACTAGGCTGATGATTGGAGAGAGGGACTGAGGTGTGGGTGACTGGGCTGATGATTGAAGAGAGGGACTGAGGTATGGGTGACTGGGCTGATGATTGAAGAGAGGGACTGAGGTATGGGTGGCTGGGCTGATGATTGGAGAGAGGGACTGAGGTGTGGGTGAATGGGCTAATGATTGGAGAGAGGGACTGAGGTATGGGTGGCTGGGCTAATGATTGGAGAGAGGGACTGAGGTATGGGTGACTAGGCTGATGATTGGAGAGAGGGACTGAGGTGTGGGTGACTGGGCTGATGATTGAAGAGAGGGACTGAGGTATGGGTGACTGGGCTAATGATTGAAGAGAGGGACTGAGGTATGGGTGACTGGGCTGATGATTGGAGAGAGGGACTGAGGTATGGGTGGCTGGGCTGATGATTGTAGAGAGGAACTGAGGTGTGGGTGACTGGGCTGATGATTGGAGAGAGGGACTGAGGTGTGGGTGACTGGGCTGATGATTGGAGAGAGGGACTGAGGTATGTGTGACTGGGCTGATGATTGGAGAGAAGGACTGAGGTATGGGTGACTGGGCTGATGATTGAAGAGAGGGACTGAGGTGTGGGTGGCTGGGCTGATGGTTGGAGAGAGGGACTGAGGTATGGGTGGCTGGGCTGATGATTGGAGAGAGGGACTGAGGTGTGGGTGACTGGGCTGATGATTGGAGAGAGGGACTGAGGTATGGGTGACTGGGCTGATGATTGGAGAGAGGGACTGAGGTGTGGGTGACTGGGCTGATGATTGGAGAGAGGGACTGAGGTATGGGTGGCTGGGCTGATGATTGGAGAGAGGGACTGAGGTATGGGTGACTGGGCTGATGATTGGAGAGAGGGACTGAGGTATGGGTGACTAGACTGATGATTGGAGAGAGGGACTGAGGTATGGGTGACTGGGCTGATGGTTGGAGAGAGGGACTGAGGTGTTGGTGAATGGGCTAATGATTGAAGAGAGGGACTGAGGTATGGGTGACTGGGCTGATGGTTGGAGAGAGGGACTGAGGTATGGGTGACTGGGCTGATGATTGGAGAGAGGGACTGAGGTATGGGTGGCTGGGCTGATGATTGGAGAGAGGGACTGAGGTATGGGTGACTGGGCTGATGATTGGAGAGAGGGACTGAGGTATGGGTGACTGGGCTGATGATTGGAGAGAGGGACTGAGGTATGGGTGAATGGGCTGATGATTGGAGAGAGGGACTGAGGTATGGGTGACTAGGCTGATGATTGGAGAGAGGGACTGAGGTGTTGGTGAATGGGCTAATGATTGAAGAGAGGGACTGAGGTATGGGTGACTGGGCTGATGGTTGGAGAGAGGGACTGAGGTGTTGGTGAATGGGCTAATGATTGAAGAGAGGGACTGAGGTATGGGTGACTGGGCTGATGGTTGGAGAGAGGGACTGAGGTGTTGGTGAATGGGCTAATGATTGAAGAGAGGGACTGAGGTATGGGTGACTGGGCTGATGATTGGAGAGAGGGACTGAGGTATGGGTGGCTGGGCTGATGATTGGAGAGAGGGACTGAGGTAGGGATGACTGGGCTAATGATTGGAGAGAGGGACTGAGGTATGGGTGACTGGGCTGATGATTGGAGAGAGGGACTGAGGTATGGGTGACTGGGCTGATGATTGGAGAGGGGGACTGAGGTGTGGGTGACTGGGCTGATGATTGGAGAGAGGGACTGAGGTATGTGTGACTGGGCTGATGATTGAAGAGAGGGACTGAGGTATGTGTGACTGGGCTGATGATTGGAGAGAGGGACTGAGGTATGGGTGACTAGGCTGATGATTGGAGAGAGGGACTGAGGTGTGGGTGACTGGGCTGATGATTGAAGAGAGGGACTGAGGTATGGGTGACTGGGCTAATGATTGAAGAGAGGGACTGAGGTATGGGTGACTGGGCTAATGATTGAAGAGAGGGACTGAGGTGTGGGTGACTGGGCTAATGATTGAAGAGAGGGACTGAGGTGTGGGTGACTGGGCTGATGATTGAAGAGAGGGACTGAGGTATGTGTGACTGGGCTTATGATTGGAGAGAGGGACTGAGGTATGGGTGACTAGGCTGATGATTGGAGAGAGGGACTGAGGTGTGGGTGACTGGGCTGATGATTGAAGAGAGGGACTGAGGTATGGGTGACTGGGCTAATGATTGAAGAGAGGGACTGAGGTATGGGTGACTGGGCTGATGATTGGAGAGAGGGACTGAGGTATGGGTGGCTGGGCTGATGATTGTAGAGAGGGACTGAGGTGTGGGTGACTGGGCTGATGATTGAAGAGAGGGACTGAGGTATGTGTGACTGGGCTGATGATTGGAGAGAGGGACTGAGGTATGGGTGACTGGGCTGATGATTGGAGAGAGGGACTGAGGTATGGGTGACTGGGCTGATGATTGGAGAGAGGGACTGAGGTATGGGTGACTAGGCTGATGATTGGAGAGAGGGACTGAGGTATGGGTGAATGGGCTGATGATTGGAGAGAGGGACTGAGGTATGGGTGGCTGGGCTGATGGTTGGAGAGAGGGACTGAGGTATGGGTGACTGGGCTGATGATTGGAGAGAGGGACTGAGGTATGGGTGACTGGGCTGATGATTGGAGAGAGGGACTGAGGTATGGGTGACTAGACTGATGATTGGAGAGAGGGACTGAGGTATGGGTGACTGGGCTGATGATTGGAGAGAGGGACTGAGGTATGTGTGGCTGGGCTGATGATTGGAGAGAGGGACTGAGGTGTGGGTGGCTGGGCTGATGATTGAAGAGAGGGACTGAGGTATGGGTGGCTGGGCTGATGATTGGAGAGAGGGACTGAGGTGTGGGTGGCTGGGCTGATGATTGGAGAGAGGGACTGAGGTGTGGGTGGCTGGGCTGATGATTGGAGAGAGGGACTGAGGTGTGGGTGGCTGGGCTGATGATTGGAGAGAGGGACTGAGGTGTGGGTGGCTGGGCTGATGATTGGAGAGAGGGACTGAGGTATGGGCGACTGGGCTGATGATTGGAGAGAGGGACTGAGGTATGGGTGGCTAGGCTGATGATTGGAGAGAGGGACTGAGGTGTGGGTGGCTGGGCTGATGATTGGAGAGAGGGACTGAGGTATGGGCGACTGGGATGATGATTGGGGAGAGGAACTGAGGTGTTGGTGACTGGGCTGGTGATTGGAGAGAAGGACTGAGGTATGGATGGCTTGGCTGATGATTGGAGAGAGGGACTGAGGTATGGGTGACTAGGCTGATGATTGGAGAGAGGGACTGAGGTGTGGGTGGCTGGGCTGATGATTGGAGAGAGGGACTGAGGTATGTGTGGCTGGGCTGATGATTGGAGAGAGGGACTGAGGTATGGGTGGCTGGGCTGATGATTGGAGAGAGGGACTGAGGTATGGGTGGCTGGGCTGATGATTGGGGAGAGGGACTGAGGTATGGGTGGCTGGGCTGATGATTGGAGAGAGGGACTGAGGTATGGGTGGCTGGGCTGATGATTGGAGAGAGGGACTGAGGTATGGGTGGCTGGGCTGATGATTGGAGAGAGGGACTGAGGTATGGGTGGCTGGGCTGATGATTGGAGAGAGGGACTGAGGTATGGATGACTGGGCTGATGATTGGGGAGAGGGACCTAGGTATGGGTGACTGGGCTGATGATTGGAGAGAGGGACTGAGGTATGGGTGACTGGGCTGATGATTGTAGAGAGGGACTGAGGTATGGGTGACTGGGCTGATGATTGGAGAGAGGGACTGAGGTATGGGTGACTGGGCTGATGATTGGAGAGAGGGACTGAGGTATGGGTGACTGGGCTGATGATTGGAGAGAGGGACTGAGGTATGGGTGACTGGGCTGATGATTGGAGAGAAGGACTGAGGTATGGGTGGCTGGGCTGATGATTGGAGGATGGGGATAGTTATTGGGGATGATGCTGATGATTAGGGTGGGGGGCTGATTATTGGGAGACCTTTGCTGGTGATTGGGGGATGGGACTAATAATTGGGGAGCAGGGCTGATGATTGATGGGATGAGGAGGGGGCTGATAATTGGGAGGTGGGGGTAGGGGTGATGATTGGGTTGTGGGGCTGATGATTTTGATGGGGCTGATGATTGTGGATGTGTTAATGTGTGTGAGTAGTGCTGTAGTGTTGTGTGGAGGAGAGGTAAATGATGAATATTTCAGATGCCTGGTTTCAGTAAGATGCATCTGTATAATGTTCATCAACCGTACTGCATTCAACTCATTAATGTTTACAGTTTCTGCTAAATGCCATTATTTCCTTCCCCCGAAATTTTTATGTACATATGTCTCAGGCATTTGCAGAGGATTTTGCTGGACCACATTCAGGGGAGATAACTGGCTCTGGAACCAGAATATTAAGAGAACAAACTCTTTACTATGAACCAATCAAATATATGTTTGTCATTCTCTCCTCCCCTAACTTACTTAAGGAATAGCTTGGTTAGAAAGCTTGTTTTTTATACTAGTCCTCTCCTTGTTTATGAATTAACACTTTTGTAGTTGAATCTGTCATTTAATTTTTACTTTTGATTGTGATTGATTGTGCTAAGGCTATTCTCTGACAACATCACACACTGTCTGATGTGACTCCCTTGTCATTTCGTCATCTTCTTCATTAGATTAGTGAGATGTCTCATTTGATTCCCTTAGTAGCATTTTCCATTCACTTATTCCTTTCACTTTACCTATTCCTGAACTATTTGAGAGCAGCATGCCATCCTATTACTCCTTGACTCTGGTTTTCACTGGTAAGCCTTTGTGCTATCGCAGCACCATGTCTCAGGATCCTCTCACCATTCTGTCATTGTGGGTTCAAGTTAATCCCATGCTGGCTTCCTCTCCTGTGGCCGCTCCTCTCCTGTGACTGCTTCTCTCCTGTTGCCGCTCCTCTTCTGTGGCCGCTCCTCTCCTGTGGCCGCTTCTCTCCTGTGGCCGCTCCTCTCATGTGGCCGCTCCTCTCATGGGTTACCCAGGGCTCTGCGTGGCTTTCTATGATCATAATGACAATGCATATAACTAAAGTACATGTATTCTTGAGTAAAACCACCAATCAAATAAAGAAATAAATAAATACAGCAGTTTGACTGTCACTCCCAGAATGTCATACATTGCCATTTTATTTTATACTAGTCTGTCACATTCTTTTATATTAGCCTGTCATATTCTTTTATGCTGGCTTGTCACATTCCTTTATACTAGTTTGTGACATTCCTTTATACTCGTCTGTCACCTTCCTTTACACTAGCCTGTCGCATGCCTTTATACTAATTTGTCATGTGCCTTTATACTAGTCTGTCACCTTTCTTTATACTAGTCTGTCACCTTCATCTATGCTAGTTTGTCACCTTCCTTTATGCTAGTTTGTCACATTTCTTTTTATTATTCCTTTCACTCACCACATTGTAGCATTCTGTCATTTTATTCCCCGTTAAAAGGGTCGCATTTTATGATTGTATTCCCATACATTAACATCACAATATGCCTTTTTATTCCCTTTTAAAATCATTGCGTTTTGTCATTAAATTGCAGTACCCAGTCCCAGTCCCCAGTATAATGGGTGTCACATTATGCCATTTTATTCCCTTACTAGAATTTGTTCTTCCCCACCTGCAGTGACCCTTCGACCGTTTACGTTTTAGTGCCGGGAGCTGGCCTGGGGAGGCTCGCTTTCGAGCTGGCAAAACAAGGATATTGCTGCCAGGGCAATGAGTGGAGTTTGTTCATGCTATTCGGGTCCAATTTCGTGTTGAACAAGTGAGTTTGAGATTTGAGCGTATTATACAGTACATTGTGTTAACCTATTCTTATTCTTCCCCTTGTCAACAGCCTCTACAGCCAGTACTTCGAGTGAACATTCGGAGTGAATTCCGTAGAGTACGTAGAGAAATAATCTCCACAGTTTTATGAGGCTTGCATCTTTACTGACACAAACTAATAGTTATTAGTGTCAATTTCATAATTGTATGCATAAATTCCACTAAAAGCAGTGCTGTACTGGTTCAAAAGATTTACAGTCACTGAATTTGACCTAAAATTGTTGTCCAGGACTGTAAATATACTAAACTTTGTCTCATTGTGAGGGTTCTACTCATCTTAATAGAAAGGGTTTTATTCAGAGTGGCTTTGAAGGATAAATGATGACATTCTACGTGATAAATGATGACATTCTACGTGATAAATGATGACATTCTACGTGATAAATGATGACATTCTACAGGATAAATGATGACATTCTACAGGATAAATGATGATATTCTACGTGATAAATGATGACATTCTACAGGATAAATGATGACATTCTACGTGATAAATGATGACATTCTACGTGATAAATGATGACATTCTACAGGATAAATGATGATATTCTACAGGATAAATGATGATATTCTACAGAATAAATGTAAGCTTTAGCACGAAAAGTAATAATTTATAAGCTCCTTGGTCAACGCCGTCCATCATGTCCTATGTGTACCTCCCCATGTACACCTTCCCATGTACACCTCCCCATGTACACCTGTATTTTAAGTACACTCTCATGTTCTAACACTTGGAGATGTAAATATCAGTGACATGTACACCTACTTCCATCTTCCATTGTACAGGTACATACATTTTAGTTGGAACTTTGGTACAATTTCCAGGCGTCAGTTGGTCAGCAGTTTTAAGTGTGGCCACAACCTGCGGATGGTTGAGGCTTACTGCTTGGTTTCCTCCCACCATAATGCTGGCTGCCGCCGTATAAATGAATTACACTTTTGTGTACAGCCTAAAGCACCAATCCTTTGGCCAAAAGTAAGAAGGTCTGCCAGCAACCTGCGGATGGTCGTGGGTTTTTCCCGGCTTTGGTTGGTTTCCTCCCACCGTAATGCTGGCTGCCATCGTATAAGTGAATCACACTTGTGTACAGCATAAAGCACCAATCAGATACATAAATAGAGGCTTTCATTCGAGATGATTCACTTGCTCTCACTGCTTGTGGGTCTTTGGTGCCGGTATGTCGTGCACGGATAAGACGGGCATATCAGAGGCGTCACATGCGGGATAGGGATTTGGCTTTGGGATTTGTCACCTGGAACAGCCCTATTGGTTTACTGGTTGCTGGTGGTGTGAAGTTATACCAGTATGCTATTATTACACCAGATGCAGACAATGTTTCCTTGCTGGAGAGGTTTTGCAAAGTTGTTCCCCTTTAGTGGATTAACTTGTATCGATTTACAAGACGGTACAACAGTGTCATTCATGTAATGATGAGAGCGATCAAGGGAGTGAGATTTTTACATTGTTCTGTGGTAATTCTAAACCAGTATGAAATTTTGTTACAATTACAAACAGCTGATTTCATGTCCATCAGGTTGGTTGATGAGTTTTTTGTCACATTCTGGGATTCTTTAGTAAAAACTAATGAACACTGGAGAAATTCATTTATGCGTCTTAGCAACATTTATTTACTTTTCAGGTAATTAGTTAGAAAGTTTTGGCATTTATCATGTCTGTTGATCGGGGAAAGGGGAAAGCAGGATGTGAAGGCTATTTGATAGCAGTGTCAAAATTGTTGTAGAAAAACTGATTTGTTTTATGTATTGAATAATCAAGTGAGATTCAGTAAAATTATATTTTCCTATCCTCTTTGAGCACCAAATTTAACTATAATTTAAAAAAAAAAATTTTGCGACAGAAAGGGGTACCACTCGACCACTTAAGGCTCTCGGGGTCAGACATAAGCGCCTGTCATGTTTAGACCTTTTTATTTTACCAGTCAATCTCACGCCTGTTCAACGATTTTTGTATGGCGTTGAAACAGTTGTGTGGCGTTGAAACATTGGGGTGGCGTTGAAACAGTTGTATGGCATTGAAACAATTGTGTGGCGTTGAAACAGTTGTGTGGCATTGAAACAATTGTGTAGCGTTGAAACAATGGATTGTATCGCGTTGAAACAATTGATTGTATCGCGTTGAAACAAATAATTGTGTGGCATTGAAACAATTGATTGTATCGCGTTGAAACAATTGATTGTATGGTGTTGAAACAATTGATTGTATGGTGTTGAAACAAGTGATTGTGTGGCATTGAAACAAATGATTGTATGGCATTGAAACAATTGATTGTATGGCATTAAAACAGTTGATTGTATTGCGTTGAAACGATTGTATGGCGTTGAAACGATTGTATCTGAATACGTATTAGTTTAAATATCTTACACACAGGTGTATGTCAGTCATTTCACACTGTACATCTTCATTTGGAGCAGGGGCCTCCATAGTTGAGGTGGCTTGCACGCAAGCACGGGGCAATGACCCAGCAGCCTCTCACCAATGCGGTCGGTGTGGGTTCAAGTCCAGCTCATCAAATAAACAACCACCAATAAATAAATAAATAAATCATTTGAAACATGCATTTTTTCAAACTTGGTATGCGCATTTTCAGATGCCGAGAAGTCAATGCGTTCACGCTGTATCCCTGGGTTCATAGCTGGATCAACTTGAGGTCGTTTAGTCACCAGATCGAGGCTGTGACCTTCCCCGACGTGAACCCTGCAGATCTCCCTGCCAGCGCAAACTTTTCCATGGCTGCTGGGGACTTTCTCGATGTCTACACAGAGCCAGGTATGGTGAATAAATGAACTAGGTATGGTGAACAAATCAACCAGGTATGGTGAATAAATGAACTAGGTATGGTGAACAAATGAACCAGGTATGGTGAATAAATGAACTAGGTATGGTGAAGGAATGAACCAGGTCCGGTGATGGAATGAACCAGGTCATGTGAAGGAATGAACCAGGTTTTGTAAACAAATGAACCAGATCAGGTGAAGGAATGAACCAGAAAAGGTGAACAAAGATTGTATGGATAAGAACAATGAAATCAAACATGGTGATTGAATAAACCAGGTGCATGTACAGAGAACAAAAGAACTACATACAGTCAACTAATGAACCAGCTACTGGTGAACGAATGAACCATATAGGGTGAATGAATGAACCAGCTACTGGTGAATGAATGAACCATATAGAGTGAATGAATGAACCAGCTACTGGTGAATGAATGAGCTATATAGAGTGAATAAATGAACCAGCTACTGGTGAATGAATGAACCATATAGAGTGAATGAATGAACCAGCTACTGGTGAATGAATGAACCAGCTATTGGTGAATGAATGAACCAGCTACTGGTGAATGAATGAACCAGCTACTGGTGAATGAATGAACCATATGGAGTGAATGAATGAACCAGCTATTGGTGAATGAATGAACCAGCTACTGGTGAATGAATGAACCAGCTACAAGTGAATTAATGAACCAGCTACTAGTGATTGAATGAATGAATGAACCAGCTACTGGTGAATGAATGAACCAGCTACTGGTGATTGAATGAACCAGCTACGGGTGAATGAATGAACCAGCTACTGGTGAATGAATGAACCAGCTACTGGTGATTGAATGAACCAGCTACGAGTGAATGAATGAACCAGCTACGAGTGAATTAATGAACCAGCTACTGGTGTTTGAATGAACAAGCTACTGGTGAATGAATGAACGAGCTACTGGTGAATGAATGAACCAGCTACTGGTGATTGAATGAACCAGCTACGAGTGAATGAATGAACCATATAGAGTGAATGAACCAGCTACGGTGAATGAATGAACCAGCTACTGGTGAATGATGAATGAGCCAGCTACGAGTGAATGAATGAACCAGCTACGGGTGATTGAATGAACCAGCTACGAGTGAATGAATGAACCAGCTACGAGTGAATGAATGAACCAGCTACTGGTGATTGAATGAACCAGCTACGAGTGAATGAATGAACCAGCTACGAGTGAATGAATGAACCAGCTATGAGTGAATGAATGAACCAGCTATGAGTGAATGAATGAACCAGCTACTGGTGATTGAATGAACCAGCTACTGGTGATTGAATGAACCAGCTACTGGTGAACGAATGAACCAGCTACTGGTGAACGAATGAACCATATTGAGTGATTGAATGAACCAGCTACTGGTGATTGAATGAACCAGCTACTGGTGAACGAATGAACCAGCTACTGGTGAACGAATGAACCATATTGAGTGAATGAGTGGACCGGGTAGACCAAGTGAAGATTTGGGCCTAACTACTGTACGCCTTCCCTGTATTCTTCCGCCCGTATTTTTCAGAATCCTGGCAGTGTGTGGCCACTTGGTTTTGCTGACTTCATCTGCCACCTATTTTTCTGTCTGTATTTTCAGAATCTTGGCACTGTGTTGCCACTGTGTTTTTCATCGACACAGCTCACAACATTATATCATACATAGAAACAATATGGAAGATTCTAAAGCCTGGTGGATACTGGGTAAATATGGGTGAGTATGCATAGATAGCCCTCAACGACTAACGTACATTGCTACTCCATGTTAGTGTGAACGATGCTGAGGATATGTTGAAAGTTGCATGTGAACTACAGAGCCGAGTAAGACCTCACTAAGCCAAAGAAAATCATACCTACATGTTCATTGTATGACTTCAAAATCATCCCTACAGGTGTATTATGTGACTACAAAATGGTACCTACATGCACTGGTGTCTGGTGTGTATACTGTGGCAGAATGGGGTGTCATATCTGGTGTCAGTATACAGTGGCAGAACGGGGTGTCATGTGGTGTCAGTATACTGTGGCAGACTGAGGTGTCATGTCTGGTGTCAGTATACTGTGGCAGAAAGGGTGTCATGTGTGATGTCAGTATACTGTGGCAGAATGGGGTGTCATATGTGGTGTCAGTATACTGTGGCAGAATGGTGTGTAATATGTGGTGTCAGTATACTGTGGCAGAATGGGGTGTCATATGTGGTGTCAGTATACTGTGGCAGAATGGTGTGTAATATGTGGTGTCAGTATACTGTGGCAGAATGGTGTGTAATATGTGGTGCCAGTATACTGTGGCAGAAAGGCTGTCATGTCTGGTGTCAGTATACAGTGGCAGAATGGGGTGTCATGTCTAGTGTCAGTATACTGTGTCAGAATGGGGTGTTATGGGGTGTCAGTATACTGTGTCAGAATGGGGTGTTATGTGGTGTCAGTATACTCTGTCAGAATAGGGTGTTATGTGGTGTCAGTATACTGGGGCAGAACAGGGTGTTATGTGGTGCCTTATACTGAGGCAGAATGGGGTGTCATGTGTGGTGTCAGTATACTGTGGCAGAATGGGGTGTCGTGTGGTGTCAGTATACTGTGGCAGAATGGGGTGTCATGTGTGGTGTTGGTATACTGTTGCAGAATGGGGTGTCATATCTGGTGTCAGTATACTGTGGCAGAATGGGCTGTCATGTCTGGTGTCAGTGTACTGTGGCAGAATGGGCTGTCATGTCTGGTATCAGTATAATGTGGCAGAATGGGGTGTCATGTGGTTTCAGCATACTGTGGCAGAATGGGGTGTCATGTGGTGTCGGTATACTGTTGCAGAATGGGGTGTCATGTGTGGTGTCAGTATACTGTGGCAGAATGGGGTGTCATGTGTGGTGTCAGTATACTGTGGCAGAGTGGGGTGTCATGTGTGGTGTCAGTATACTGTGGCAGAATGGGCTGTCATGTCTGGTGTCAGTGTACTGTGGCAGAATGGGCTGTCATGTCTGGTATCAGTATAATGTGGCAGAATGGGGTGTCATGTGGTTTCAGCATACTGTGGCAGAATTGGGTGTCATGTGGTGTTGGTATACTGTTGCAGAATGGGGTTTCATGTTTGGTGTTAGTATACAGTGGCAGAATGGGGTGTCTTGTGGTGTCAGTATACTGTGGCAGAATGGGGTATCATGTCTGGTGTCAGTATACTGTGGCAGAATAGGCTGTGATGTCTGGTGTCAGTATACTATGGCAGAATGGGCTGTCATATCTGGTGTCAGTTTACTGGAGCAGAACGGGGTGTCATATCTGGTGTCAGTATACTGTGGCAGAATGGGCTGTCATGTCTGGTGTATGTATTATGTGCAGACTGAATGGATAGGATGGAGGTTGTCGTGTCTGTTGTCAGTATACTGTGACTGCATGTAGTGTCATGTCAGGTGTCCGTGTGCTGTGACTGGGTGAAGTGTCATATCTGGTGTCTGGGTATACATCTGGTGTCCAGGTACACTAGGTTTGCTGACATGTCTGGTGTCATTCACCTAGTGTTTCAATGAATCAGCACCATACCTGTAAATATAAATGTGTTCAATGTGACCAGCCTATATAAAAAGGTGCCGTTGTCATATGACCAAAATAATTCTGAAAGTGGCTTTAAAGTGTATTAATTTATTTGATTGGTGGTTTACACCGTACTCAAGAATATTTCAAGGCAGAGGCCAGCATTATGGTTGGAGAAAACCAGTCACAGCTCAGGGGAAACCCACAACCATCCACAGGGTGCTGGCAGACCTTCCCATGTATGGCAGAAGAGGAAGCCAGTATGAGCTGAACTTGAACTCACAGCGACCGCATTGGTGAGAGACTCCTGAGTCATCACTCTGCGCTAGCGTGCTAACCAACTGAGCCATGGAAGCCCCCTGGGTTTTAAAATGTAAGCAGCAGGGGGTAAAGTTGAGTTGGCAGGAGACAGGAAAAGCAATGTCTCAGATGGTTTAATTGAATACAGTTTCTGTTTTCTCTCCAGGTCCTCTGTTGTACCATTTTGCAGAAGTGCCAAATGAGCACTCTATAGAACTGAGTTACGAGGAAGTCCGGTCTATTATCCTTAAGTTTGGTTTCGAGTTTGAGGTTAGTATAATCTGTTTTTAAGATGCTGATTGGAAAGTGGCTGGTTTAGACGGTCTAACAGAAAAGACAATAAACAATCATAGCCTGAGTTATGAGGAAGAGGGCTGGAACAGGGCCTAAACAGCTATAGTGATTTTTATCTGACATCTAACTCGGTTAAAAATGTTTAGCCTGAAATTCTCATGAGGCCATGGGATGTGCCATCTTAAAACAATCAGAGACATGATGTCGTGCCACTCGTACCCCAGGTACATAAGTTTTGTAAAAGGCATATGGGGTCGGGTGTTACATGTACAGTGTGTATTAGCTGAAACAGGTGTGTTCTCAGGTTATAGAAATAACTCATGCGTCTTTAATCAAAATGGCTTTTAACTTTCTCAGCATGTGTGATTTTGCTTACCTTTAAACTGCCATATCTCTTTCATGCCATGTTACGGAAACAAAAATTGTGCTTTTTAAACTTCGTATGGCGTCATTTATTGATGCATTTATTCATTTAATCTGGTGTTGTCGTTTTGTTTAATAAAGCGCTGACAAGCAGCCATTGCCAGGCTCTTGACAAACGGCCACTGCCAGGCCCTTGACAGGTGGCCACTGCCAGGCCCTTGACAGGCGGCCAGTGCCAGGCCCTTGACAGGTGGCCACTGCCAGGCCCTTGACAGGCGGCCAGTCAGGCCCTTGACAAGCGGCCACTGTCAGGCCCTTGGAAAGCGGCCACTGTCAGGTCCTTGACAAGTGGCCACTGTCAGGCTCTTGGCAAGTGGCAACTGTCAGGCCCTTGACAAGTGTGTAAATGGAAAATTGTTGAGTAAAGATTTAACAAACAGTCGGATAAATAAAAAATGAATAAAAATGACATTTGGATATGCTTATGGTAATATAAATACTGATTGCAAAAAACTAGTAGTATTGAAAAATAGAACCCCTAAATACTCAAGAAAAACTCGTTACCAATGAATAATCTCTAATAATTGTAATGTGTAGGACGTGTTTGAAGAGGTAGACTTCATCATGTGGTCATGCTGGTTTGGCTGTATTGTTTATATGGTAAATTTGCCTGTAAATAGACAAATGGTAGCATTTTCCATATTTGACTAGCCATACTATCTGATTAATTTCTCTAATTGTGTTTTTGTTGAATTATATCTCCATCTTCTTACTTGCTCTTGGTGTGCCTCCGATTTTGATGTAAAATAACTGGTTACTGTCTTCCCTGGCAAGTTTTCCCTTGATATGCCCTTATTGTAATACTGATAGTGAAGATTGAAACAGTTTGGCTGGATTTCTCTTCATTTTTTATGATATGATATTGTTATTATTTTGTTTTGTTTTGTTTTGAACAGAGAAATTTTAGATTCCTCCGCACTCTCTATTGGTTACTTGATCATACATTACCTATTTAAGGCAACAGAAAAATCTACCTCAACCTTGGTTCTATTGATACTGTATAGACATGCATTGATTTTACCTAAAGTACATGTAATGTATGAACAGGGTGATTCTATCCAATCTCTGGAACCAATTTATTGATGAATGCTGATCAGATAGTTCTGGGCAAGGATACCAGTGATGTTCATTCAATTAAATTAAATGTTTAGGTCTATTTTCAACAATTTTTGATATTTACCTGCCTATGAGGCAAGTAGAAAATTAGAAATCGTTGAAAACAGACCTCAACATTTTAATTTAATTGAACTACAGTGATGCGAGTAAATCTAAACAGGCCTACGTGTTTCGCACAAGTGCCAAATGTCATGCCTGTCTAGTGTGGTGGCAGTGGCGTGAAGGGGGCGTAAATGGGGGGGGGGGTTAAGGGGGGCATAAAGGGGGGCATATGTACTATGAGTACGGGTTCAAACCATCTTGCATCAGGTGAAGATTTCTTAAATTTGGCGTAAACAGCCGTCAGATAAATGATTAAATGTTTGTTTTCAGAAAGAGGAGCTGTCTGTCAAGTCCACCTACACTCAGAACGTTCACTCCATGCTGACCTATCAGTACAACTCCGTATTCTTTGTTGTGCGCAAACCCTTGTGAAGAGACATACGATGGTGAGGCTGTGTGGAGTTATCTGCCCCTGGAATTATCTCCCCGGCTCTGCAGGGCGAAAGAAAATAAAATGTATTGACGGATTTGAAGCCTGAAGACAGCCGCGTTACCTCTGTCAACTAATGAACTAATGTGGGAGAAATGTGTAGTGAATCAAGTTTTACAAATTGACTCCGGGCCCGTGCGATTGCTCATGTTGGATTCCTTTCCGGTTGTACGTGGGAAGGTCTGACAGCAACCTGTGGAGGGTGATGGGCCTCCTTCTGCCATAATGCTGGCTGCCGCTGGAATATTCTTGAGTACGGCATAAAACTCACAATAAAATGAAAAAAAAAAACCAACAAATTTTAACGTATGGGGTCCAAAAATAAGTGTATAAATGAAATTTCAAATTTTGACTTGTGTCCACTCTGGCTTTGTAAAATATGCTCCCAGGAGCCTAACCTCTTGAACCCACAAGTGATTTCCAGAGAAATTAAATACATTTTATAAATAAGATATACAGCCTGCATTGCACAAGTAAGTGGACATATTTAAAAACCAAAATTAATTTACGTGTAAGATTTTTTTCATGAAAAGGGCCATATCTTTTCGTGAATGTTCAATGGTAAGTGTTGGAGAAACTCCACCCTGCCCCACCATATGTCTATGATACCTGGGAAATTTTCACCAAATATCAACCCAGATTCCTGTCAGCCATTTCTATACCATTTCCACACACGTGTACATAACAGTACAAATGTCGTGGCCAGTGCCTTTCAGGTTAAAGGTCGTAGGTATGCTACCTCCGGTGTGTGTCACACACACCCACATGGAATGGTTAAAGGTCGTAGGTATGCTACCCCCGGTGTGTGTCACACACACCCACATGGAATGGTTAAAGGTCGTAGGTATGCTACCTCCGGTGTGTGTCACACACACCCACGTGGAATGTTCTCTTTTACCCAGTGCAGCTCTTAAGATGTTTCCTTGTGAACACAGTGTTCAGTTGTGTTTAAACGAGGAGTTGAAAATCAGATTCCACATTTTTCTTGTACTGTACATGTTGATATTAGCAGGCCTAGCCAGTATTAGGGGGATTGACCCATTCGTCCTGCAGGAGTTTTAATGCGAAGTATAAGCTAGATAGCTGTTTTTAGAGCGCATGACTGAGATATCTTCTCTGTGGGACAAACAAGTCCACGTTGCTAGGTTAAAGCATTTTAACCATCATCAGTCACACATTTCAGCAAGCTTTGTGCGTTTTATGGGAGCCCCGAGACTTTAAATGGGCTCAAACATATTTTCAAGTTGAAATCAGACAAAAATACACATACAAATTAGGCGTGGGCTGAATATTTGGCATTTGTCCAAGTCTGGAATGCTGGGGAAAAAAAGCATGAATGACCCTTGTTTATCCCACGTATGACCCATTTTTGTCATGTGCACTGATGCATAAACTGAAACTGCCGTTTGGCTTATCAGGACAACATGGTAAATATTGAAAGATTGGTCAGTGAATTGAGTATAGGGTGAACGCTTATTACGCTTGATACTACTGGGTGAAATTTGGTCAGTGAATTAAGTATAGGGTGAACGGTTATTACGCTTGGTACTACTGGGTGAAATTTGGTCAGTGAATTGAGTATAGGGTGAACACTTGTTACGCTTGATACTACCCTGTGAAATGACAGTAGTGACCTAAGTACGTGTGATGCCGTATTTTCCCTAGAGTTTGGCATTTTAAGATAACACATTTTGCTTGATCCTGGTTTGTTCATTTACCGTATAGAGCCACTTAAGATTTTGTGTGAAGTTTCGATTCTTTTGTTATCAGAAAATCTTATGTAAAAGCACTTAAGGCCATCAGATGCTTCTGAAAGTGCATTTTAACATGCTAAACTTTAGGGGAAATACGGTAGCAGATAATGACACATAACATTTCACAGCCAGTGTCTTGGTCGTCAGCTTACGTGTGGTCTTTTAGAAAACCCAGCCTCCCGTATTTTACCTTACGTATGTGATTGTGTTTGTACATATGTAAATGTATGTATATGAAAAAAAACAAAGATGATTTTTAGTCGCGTGGTAAATGACAGGACTGTGGCAAACTATTTTAAGCCACACTGTAAGTGCTGTCTTACCCCATAGTGTTCAGAAATTATAATGTTATAAACAAAAGTTTTATTATATACAGGTTTTTGTTGTTGATCATTATCTTGGTGAGGCTTTACGTACAGCATTTCACGTAAAGTTTAGTGTCTGTGTTAAGTGACGCATTTGGTTTGATTTATCCATCCACGTTATGGGGCCACTTATAAGTTTTCTGTCAAGTCTGTAGAAGTCTGGGTCGCCAAGGTGGTTAGCGCACCAGGGCAGTTCAATGGCCCACAAGCCTTTCACCAATGCGGTCTCAAGTCCAGCTCATGCCATCCGCAGGTAACAAAATTTGTTAAAGGTTTGTTTAATGTAAAGCAGTCCCAAAGTCTAGGGAAATTTAGGTGACCGAGGTGGTTAGCGCACCATCGCCGCACAATGACCCAGAGCCTTTCATTAATGCAATCTCTAAGTTCAAATCTAACATGCCATCTGCATGTAACAAAATTTGTTAGGGGTATGCTCACACTAAGACAGTCCCAAAGTATAACGGAATCTTGGACATCTAGTTGTGTTATACCTGATTTTAGTGTCTCTCTCTCTCAGTGTTTCTCCAGGCGGATGCGCTAAGCTTTAGAACACCGAAGTGGCCTATCTTAGCATGACCTGAACCCCTCAGCAAAGTGCCCTCTATACGTTGTCATGGTAGTTGAGGGTTTACTAGGCTAAGTGTGCTTCATGAAACCGGCCCCAGGCCTACACGAAAAAAAGAAAAAAACAAACAAACCTGTTTGTTCCGGAAACGTGTATTATTCATAATGCTGTAAGACGCCGTCAACAGTAGATTCTCTGTCATAAGCTCTATACACGGGATGGACCGCCAGTATGTGGAAATTTTCAAGAGCAAGGCTGTTGTACACTTCTGTTTAGGGTGTAAATTATTTCCTTCTTACATTTTTTTTTTTTTTTTTCATGTTTTTGGACACCAAACTTACATTAGCTCGCTGGTTTTGCACCCGGAGTCACGTGTCATTTTGGGGGCTGGATATGGAAGTACATGTACATTAATGCATATGAAAATGCCGAGAAAAAGATTTGGACAGCAGAAAGTGTTCGCGAATTGTTCATATCAATGATCCTTAAAAATAGTAAAATATGTACCTTAATATTAGAGCCTTTTTTCCAGAAAAGAAAAAGATACCATAACCTTCCACAACGATGCTGACTACTGTCGTACAGTAGCCCAAAGCTTAGCCGGGCGTTCCTACCGTAACGATCAGCTTTGGTCACATAAAAACACAACAAAAAAAAAACAAAAAAAAAACGGCTCGATCCTTACTCTACTTTTGCTAACCACCCATTCCCTAAACCCCCCAAATCTAATATGTCAAATCCAGCATTGATAAACCATCTTTCAAGAGTGATTCAGCCGTTTCAACTTTCGAACTGGACAACTCAAATCAACGTCTCCCATGTTTGGAATTTTTTTTTAACCTCGGCCAGGATGAAGAGCCGAGAAAATTTTATTCCACCCAACATTCTGCTTACAGGGCATGCAATTCTTACAACTTCACCGACCATTGTATACGGAGATACACGTACTCAGAACATCGCCCAACCTCACCATGCGTTTCTGTTAATAAGTACGTACATGTATATATCGTAGAAAATCATCGAGTGTTCTATTAAGACACACACACATATACATGTTTATATCCCTATTGTATCTGCTCGGAATATTATCATTCTCAGTAAAATTGTGGAGTTTTATTTTGAGACATCTATGAAACGTCAGAATGTTTCACGCAAAGACATGAAGTTTTGATGACGTCATTCAGCGGCCATGTTCGGTTGCTCTGCAGAACGGCTGATGCGATTGAGCTGGAATTAAAACTGTAGTTGCGCAAAGCCTAGGTAAGATCGATTTGTTCGTGAGAATTATCGGAGTTGAAAACTGTAGAAACTCGCTATTTGGTAAAAATATGTTAGCTAAAGTTAAAATGGCAAGGCAGAAATGTGCAAACATTAGTATGCAGTAGACCGGGAGATAAACTTTAGCGAGCAGATACTTGGGTGCGTTCAATCACATGACCTGGCGGCCATGTTGGCTATGATGGCACATACACATGTACATGCTATATGGTACACACAATGTATGGATGAGTCTGAAGAATGCAGGCTTTCTGACAAAGCTGTTTTTATCCCAATTCATAAACGGAAGTGTCGCCGCATAGGTCGGAAACACTGGCTTGAACCCCGGCAACGCTGTTTTCACAGCTATATTTAGTAATGGCGTAGGTTTTTTTTTTTTTTTGAACGTTTGGAGATACTTTACCCGCAGAACGACCTGAATCCCTAATTTGAACCCTGACATCGGAACTGTTCAAAAGGGATGTAATACCTGAGTCAGGAGAGAGAGTTGACCTGTACCGATCACGTGAGCCACAGCGGTCATCTTGTCGTGACAGAACGCCTGTATGGCGGACATCATTTGGGGCAGGCTATGTATGACTCGACAAGTACACTCTGCCTTATCCACGTGATTCACCAGTCTGGGGAACGGGAATTCAAAAGGAAAATTATGAAAGTATTTTATGTAGGGAGACAGCAAATGACAATGTCACACATATTCCACGTCTAACGGGGATG